>NC_091569.1:9354519-9357076 GCF_042767895.1 Penaeus vannamei | reverse complement strand
TTGGGGAAAGAGGTGGGGTTTTGTGCTGGGGGTGAGGGATGTGTGGAGTTTGGGGCTAAGGTGTAAGGGTTGGAGGTTTTGGGGTTAAAGAGGAAGGGGGGGACAGAGCTAGACGGGAAGGATAGGTAAGGTTGAAAGGGAAGGGGTGGACCTAGGGGGCTGGGGTTCAGGGGTTAGGGTTAAAGATTAGAGCTAGCAGTAGAGATTAGGGATTGGGGAATAGGGAGATAGGGAATGTAGGGGAAAGGGAATAGGAGGTAAGGAATTGAGGGAAGGGTTAAGGAGTATTGGGGTTGGTGAAGGTAAGAAATAGGGACTGAGGAGGGAAGAAGCAGGCAAGGGAAATATGGGTTGATAGAGTCGTAGGGGAGGGGGTAGAAGAGGGGTGGGGAGTGGGACGGTGTGGTTGCAGGGAGTGGTAGGGAGTGGGGCGTGAGGGGAAAGGGGGCAGTTTACGGCGTCACGCCCTCATCGGGGTCCAGCTGGTAGCGAAATGACTGGGCTGCCTGACTGTAGTCTGAAGCTGTGCATAGGCAAGCATGTATAGATAAATACATGCACGAAAATAAAAATTCCGTGGAGACATATATATGTAAACAAATAAACAAATACAAGCGCAAACAGAATCGCCAACTTAGAGGCATACGCGGATACGCACAGACACTACCCGCACGCTTACGCCAAATACCCACATGCACACGCGTACGCAGACACGCGCACGCCCTCCGCCCGCCAGCTCGACGGCATCATCCTCAGCCCCCCCCCCTCCTCCCCTCCTCCCGGTCCCTGTCCCCCAGTTCCTGACGCTGATCTCATAATTCCTGCGTGTCTCTCGAAGATCCTCAAATTATCCTTAAATTAGTGACTGTGTCAGCCCATTTTTTATCCTCGGGCGCCGGTGATTAGATATCCTATTTCACGTTGTATTGGTCTGGCTCTCTCTCGGTCCTTCCGGCTATTTGCCTTGGTTAACGAAATTACAAACGCGAGGAAAGGCAAATTGGTAGACTAACCGACTGATATCCGGTAGTTCGGTAATTATTTTGTCTCTCGAGGTTGTATGTGTGTGTGTTGACGGGGTCCGGTTGTGTACTTGTTGGATGTGCGGGTTCTGTGTTTCCATAGTCTGTGTCTGTTTGGTTCTCTCTCTCTCTCTCTCTCTCTCTCTCTCTCTCTCTCTATTTCTCTCTCTCTCTCTCTCTCTCTCTCTCTCTCTCTCTCTCTCTATTTCTCTCTCTCTCTCTCTCTCTCTCTATTTCTCTCTCTCTCTCTCTCTCTCTCTCTCTCTCTCTCTCTCTCTCTGTCTCTCTCTCTGTCTCTCTCTCTCTCTCTTTTCTCTCTCTCTCTCTCTTTCTCTCACTCTCTCTCTTACTCTCTTTCTCTTTCTCTCTTCCTATCTCTCTCTTTATCTATCTACTCTCTCTCTCTCTCTCTCTCTCTCTCTCTCTCTCTCTCTATTTCTCTCTCTCTCTCTCTCTCTCTCTCTCTATTTCTCTCTCTCTCTCTCTCTCTCTCTCTCTCTGTCTGTTTGTCTCTCTGTAAAATCTGTCTCGTGTGTGTGTGTGTGTGTGTGTGTGTGTGTGTGTGTGTGTGTGTGTGTGTGTGTGTGTGTGTGTGTGTGTGTGTGTGTGTGTGTGTGTGTGTGCGTGTGTGTGTGTGTGTATGTGTTAAACCATCGTTCTCTCCATTTTTTTTCTGCAAAGGCCGCTGGTCAAAGAGGAGCGAGAACCCAAAGCAAACTGATCATGGGAAAGTCTCCCATCGCAACAGCCACTGTTTTCCTCACAACTTTTGCATTCTTTGTGGTGGAGAATTAGGGGGGGGGAGGTATTATGAGGGAGAGGGAGATGTATAAGTTGGCGACGGCGGGGGCGGTATATTAAAAAAGTGATGTCGTGGACAGTTGTGGTAGTTGTGGTTGTCGAGATGGAGGTATATATTTTTTGTGGTTTTCCATGATCAGTTTGCTTTGTGGATGATTGAGCTAGTTATGATGTCATTTGTAAGTGACGTAAGAAAGAAATTAAAAATGTGACAGCCAATATTGCTAATGGGAAATATGGTTGCATGAGCGGGTTCTCTCTCTCTCTCTCTCTCTCTCTCTCTCTCTCTCTCTCTCTCTCTCTCTCTCTCTCTCTCTCTCTCTCTCTCTCTCTCTCTCTCTCTCTCTCTCTCTCTCTCTCTCTCTCTCTCTAGTGGCATGGTAAGAAAATAAAGACAAAAATAACAATAATTACAGGTATAACTAAGAATAATAGAAATGGCAACAGTAATTATGATAATA
Organism: Penaeus vannamei; assembly: GCF_042767895.1. NCBI lineage: Eukaryota > Metazoa > Arthropoda > Malacostraca > Decapoda > Penaeidae > Penaeus > Penaeus vannamei. The sequence goes on along the minus strand of NC_091569.1, from coordinate 9,354,792 downwards.
GTATTAAAAGAGTCAAGAACAATAGTCATAATAATCACGATTATTAAACCGGGAATATTGAAATTCATTAAAGTAATGAGAATTACAATAGGATTTAGAAAAGTTATGAATGAGATTGAATATCTTCACAATACAATAAATATATTTAAACACCTTCCTTCTCATTTTACCTTTTTCTATATTTATCAGCATGAATACGGTCTATTCATTACGGTAGAATGTTATAGATGGCACAACGAGTGATTAGCACTGAGGGCAATTATGTACTTAAAA
>NC_091569.1:9329519-9347019 GCF_042767895.1 Penaeus vannamei | reverse complement strand
GGCAGTGACGGAGGGATGAAGGCAGTGACGGAGGGATGGCGGCAGTGACGGAGGGATGGCGGCAGTGACGGAGGGATGGCGGCAGTGACGGAGGGATGGCGGCAGTGACGGAGGGATGGCGGCAGTGACGGAGGGATGGCGGCAGTGACGGGGCCGCTTGCTGTGACGAGGCTGGCGGCAGTGACGGAGGGATGGCGGCAGTGACGGAGGGATGGCGGCAGTGACAGAGGGATGGCGGCAGTGACGGAGGGATGGCGGCAGTGACAGAGGGATGGCGGCAGTGACGGGGCCGCTTGCTGTGACGAGGCTGGCGGCAGTGACTGAGGGATGGCGGCAGTGACGGAGGGATGGCAGCAGTGACGGGGCTAGCTGCAGTGACGGAGGGATGGCGGCAGTGACGGAGGGATGGCGGCAGTGACGGGGCCGCTTGCTGTGACGAGGCTGGCGGCAGTGACGGAGGGATGGCGGCAGTGACGTGGCCGCTTGCTGTGACGAGGCTGGCGGCAGTGACGGAGGGATGGCGGTAGTGACGGGGCTGGTGGCAGTGACGGAGGGATGGCGGCAGTGACGGAGGGTTGGCGGCAGTGACGGAGGGATGGCGGCAGTGACGTGGCCGCTTGCTGTGACGAGGCTGGCGGCAGTGACGTGGCCGCTTGCTGTGACGAGGCTGGCGGCAGTGACGGAGGGATGGCGGCAGTGACGGGGCTGGTGGCAGTGACCGAGGGATGGCGGCATTGAAGGAGGGATGGCGGCAGTGACGGAGGGATGGCTGCGAGAGTGACGCAAGAGAGAGATGTCTGGCAGAAGCGACACTTGCCGTGCTCCCTTTTGACACTCATTGTTTCCCCAGCACAAAGAACAAGCCTGGCGAACACAAAGCTCCACAAGACAAATTGTTGCTATTGTTTAACACGTATCCGTTCCCACTCTGACTGCTGTTTCCTGCCCCTCTCCCCGCCCCTTCCCCCCTCCCTCCTTTTGTCGTCGTCGCCTCGCCAACCTCCTTCGTCTTCTCTCTGTATCAGTTCGTCCTTCGCTGTCTTTGTTGTTTATTGCTTACCTGCTTTTATCAACTTCATGAGCTCGCACGTCTGTCACCTTGTTACCATTGATGCGTTTTCATTTTGCTTCATTGCATCTCTTGCAGTGTTTCATCTCTTTTAATGTTTCAATCTCTCTCTCTCTCTCTCTCTCTCTCTCTCTCTCTCTCTCTCTCTCTCTCTCTCTCTCTCTCTCTCTCTCTCTCTCTCTCTCTCTCTCTCTCTCTCTCTCTCTCTCTCTCTCTCTCTCTCTTTCTCTTTCTCTTTCTCTCTTTCTCTCTCTCTCTCTCTCTCTCTCTCTCTCTCTCTCTCTCTCTCTCTCTCTCTCTCTCTCTCTCTCTCTCTCTCTCTCTCTCTCTCTCTCTCTCTCGCTCAATCTATCTATCTATCTATCTATTTCACCTCCTCCTCCTTTTCCCCTTCCTCTTCCTGCTTCTCCTCCTTCTCCCCCTCCTTCTCCTCTCCTCCTCTTCATCTTTTTTTCCTCTTCTCTTTCTTCTTCTCCTCCTCCTCCTTCTTCTTCTTCTTCTTCTTCTTCCTCCTCTCCACCTCCTCTTCCTCCCTACCCCCTCTTCGGTCCCTTTTCCTCTTCGCTCCCCCTCGTCCTCCTCCTCTTCCTCTTCCTCTTCGTCTTCCTCCTCCTCCTCCTCCTCCTCCTCCTTCTCCCAGCTATCTCCGAATGACTTTTAAAAAATCATAGTTCATCACTCTGTGTGATTAATTGATCCTTGCATGGATGGGTTATCTCCCCCCCCCTTGCATCCTTCCCTCCTCCCCTCTTCCCCATCTTCCCGTTATCACTTCCTCCCCATCTTCCCTCCTCCCCTCCTCCCCATCTTCCATCTTCCCTTCCTCTCCATCATCCCTCCCTCCTCCCCATCTTCCCTCCCTCCCTCCCCATCTTCCCTCCCCTCCTCCCCATCATCCCTCCCCTCCTCCCCATCATCCTTCCCCTCCTCCCCATCTCCCTGCCCTCCTCCCCATCTCCCTCCCTCTTCCCCATCTTCCCTCCCCTTCTCCCCATCTTCCCTCCCTCCTCCCCATCATCCCTCCCCTCCTCCCCATCTCCCTCCCCTCCCTCCCCATCTCCCTCCCCTCCTCCCCATCTCCCTCCCTTCCTCATCATCATCCCACCCCCTCCTCCCCATCATCCCTTCCCTCCACCCCTCCTCCCCATCATCCCTCCCCTCCCTCCCCATCTCCCTCCCTTCCTCCCCATCTCCCTCCCCTCTTCCCCATTTTCCCTTCCCTCCTCCCCTCTTCCCCCATCTTACCTCCCCTTCTCGCCATCTTCCCTCCCCTCCACCCCTCCTCCCCATCTCCCTCCCTCCTCATCATCATTCCACCCCTCCTCCCCATCTTCCCTCCCCTCCACCCCTCCTCCCCATCATCCCTCCCCCTCCTCCCCATCTCCTTCCCCTCCTCCCCATCACCCCTCCCCTCCTCCCCATCATCCCTCCCCTCCTCCCCATCATCCCTCCCTCCCTCCCCATCTCCTTCCCCTCCTCCCCCATCACCCCTCCCTCCCTCCCCATCATCCCTCCCTCCTCCCCATCATCCCTCCCCTCCTCCCCATCATCCCACCCCTCCTCCCCATCTTCCCTCCCCTCCTCCCCATCATCCCTCCCCCTCCTCCACATCTCCCCATCATCCCACCCTCCTCCCCATCTCCCCATCATCCCACCCCTCCTCCCCATCTCCCTCCACCCCATCTTCCCTCCTCCCTCCCCAGGGCTATTGTCTAAGGCGCCTCGTATGGCCGGGTCGGGGCACGAGGTGGTTTATAGGGCAGTGGCGAGGCCTATGGTGCGCCGGCCTTGCACGCAAAGGCAACTCAAGGCTCTTAGGCGCTTCATCTACCTTTTTTTCTCTCTTACTGGTCTCCATATCTTCCTTTTCCTCTCCTCGCTTGTTCCTCCTATCATCATTATCATTATCTTCATCGTCATCATCTTCATCTCCATCTTCATCTCCATCTCCATCTCCATCTTCATCTTCATCTTCATCTTCATCTTCATCTTCATCTTCATCATCATCATCATCATCATCATCATCATCATCATCATCATCATCATCATCATCATCATCATCATCTTCCTCTTCCTCCTCCTCCTTAGCATCATCATCATCTTCCTCCTCCTCCTTCTCAACATCATCATCATCACCATCATCATCTTCCTTCTCCTCCTCACCACCACCATCATCATCATCATCATCATCATCATCATCATCATCATCATCATCATCATCATCATCATTACCTTCACCTTCATCAACAACAATTACAACAGCAGCAATTTTCATCCTCCATCAACAACAACTTTCTCCACATCCTCTTCCTTCTATTCTCTCTCTCTTCCTCTTTCCTTATCCCCCTTTTCCTCTTCGCATCTAACGTGGCCAGTTTTGAGTGTCGTGGCCTTTGATTTGAGATGAGGTTGTGATATTTTTTTCGTCTCTTTCGCCCTTCCAAGGTTGTGCTCCGTGTCCCTTCATCTCTTTTTCTTGTCTTCCCTCTCTCTTGTCTTCCCCCCTTTCACTCTTATCGTTTCCCCGTCCCCCCCTTTCTGTCTTCATTATCTTGACCTTTATTCTCACCTCGTGTCGGTCGTCCCCCTTCGAGATACCTGTCGTGGTTGTAAGCGCTCTCCTTCCCGCCTTCTTTGGTAACACTTCATTTCTCTCCCTCTTTACCTTGACAGCGCGTCCTTCACCATCACTCTGGCCTGTGCCCTTTCCCCTCTAAAATTCCCCTCTCTTGAGATCCGGTGTGAGGAGAGCAGGCCTTTCAGAACGCGCTCCTCTTTGGCTAGTTCCTTGGTGACACGCTTGTTTTTTTTCTATTTTTTAAATTATTTTTTCCTATTTTTTTCATCGTTTTTTTCTATTTCTTTTATTTTATTTCATTTTTTTCTATTTTTTTGTTTCATTGTTTTTTTTCTATTTTTTTGTTTCGTTTTTTTCTATTTCTTTTATTTCATTTATTTTTCTATTTTTTTGTTTCATTGTTTTTTTCTATTTCTTTTATTTCATTGTTTTTTGTTTTATTTTGTTTTATTTTAGTTTTTTTTTATTTATAATAAGAGTTCCAGCATTGACCTCAGGCAGCGTTGAATGGCACTGTTTTGCCGCGTCGATTAGTGGCGTGATTGCCTTCCCCTTGCTCCTCCCGTTCCTCTTCTTCCAATCTTTCTTTGCATCTCCACCTCTTCCACTTCCTCCTTTATCTTCTCCTCCATCTCTTTCTCCCCTTCTCCTTCTCTTACTTTCTTCTTCTTCTTCTTCTTCTTGGTCGTCGTCTCCTCCTCCTCTCCCTCCTTCTTCTTCTTCGTCTTCATCTTTTCCTCTTCCTCCTCCTCCTTCGTCGTATTTTCCTCCTCCTCCTTCGTCGTATTTTCCTCCTCCTCCTTCGTCGTATTTTCCTCCTCCTCCTCCTCCTTCTCTGTCGTCTTTTCCTCCTTCTCCTCCTTTTCTTTCTCTTCTTCCTCTCCTCCCCCTCCTCCTCCCTCTCCCTCACCCTCTCCCCCTCCCCCCTCCTCTCCCCCTCTCCTCCTCCCTCTCCCTCCTCTCCCCTTCCCTCTCCCTCCTCTCCCCTTCCCTCTCCCTCCATCCTCTCCTCCCTCTCTCTCCTCCCCCCCCATCCGACCTTCGTGGGATGTGCATAAAGAGGGAATTTAAAAGTAGCACAAAATGATATAATGTGATCAAATTACGCGCCGGGAGATGAGCGGTAATGGCCGGCGCTTTTATGTTTGATTAATGATCCCCGCTTTTATTAAAATCTCCACCAGGAAACAATTAATTCCGGACCTTTAAAGGAGAGAGAGAGAGAGAGAGAGAGACAGAGAGAGAGAGGGAATTAAAAAAAAGGAAAAGAAAAAAAGGGGGGGGGACGGGATAAAAAAAATTGGAATTTGATTACCTTTGATTGGAACGGGAGGCAAGCGCCGTCGAAGCCTGGGTGCGGCGGCGGCGGACGTTCGTGTCGGCGCCCAAGAAATGTGAATGAATTTGTAATGGGGACTCCTGCTGGGGCGGCCGGGTTGGTGGGCGGGGTGGGGTGGGGCGGGGCGGGTGGGGGTGATGGGTTGTTTGGGTGGGGGGATGGGTTTGTTTGCATGGATGTGTGTGTGTGTGTGTGTGTGTGTGTGTGTGTGTGTGTGTGTGTGTGTGTGTGTGTGTGTGTGTGTGTGTGTATGTGCGTGTGCTTGCGTGCATGCGTCCGTGCGTGCGTGTCTGTCCATGTAAACGAATATGTGTCATTGTTTTTGAAATGAAAGCCGTTAATTGAAATCGGGACAATAACGTGTGTTTTATGCATTCCCCGTGCAAAGGCGCTATAAACCATCTTCCGTATGATTATGTAAGGAATTAGGGTACTCCGACGCTCGTAATGGCGACTTTCGTGTCAAAGAGTTCCAGCCAAACAACGTAAACTTAGGTTCTGCATGTTTCCCTTATGATTCGACGGTCGTCTTGCCTCGGCGTAAGAGAAACAAATGAACATGTAACAGCCCCTTAGGCAAATATCGTTAAACTTAATAGTAAGCAATCTTTCGTAATCTTTCGGGTAAGTATGATGTACTTAAGAACTCGATTGTAGGGCGGGCGTAAGGGAGGGGTGGCGTGTTGGGCTCCGAATAAACTCGGCGAGGAGACTTAGGGGCGTGGAACAGCGAGGAGACTTAGGGGCGTGGGGCAGCGAGGAGACTTAGGGGCGTGGGACAGCGAGGAGACATAGGGGCGTGGGACAGCGAGGAGACTTAGGGGCGTGGAACAGCGAGAAGACTTAGGGGCGTGGAACAGGGAGGAGACTTAGGGGCGTGGAACAGCGAGGATATTTAGGGGCGTGGAACAGCGAGGAGACTTAGGGGCGTGGGACAGCGAGGAGACTTAGGGGCGTGGAACAGCGAGGAGACTTAGGGGCGTGGAACAGCGAGGCGACTTAGGGGCGTGGAACAGCGAGGAGACTTAGGGGCGTGGAACAGCGAGGAGACTTAGGGGCGTGGAACAGCGAGGAGACTTAGGGGCGTGGAACAGCGAGGAGACTTAGGGGCGTGGAACAGCGAGGAGACTTGGGGGCGTGGAACAGCGAGGAGACTTAGGGGCGTGGAACAGCGAGGAGACTTAGGGGCGTGGAACAGCGAGGAGACTTAGGGGCGTGGAACAGCGAGGAGACTTAGGGGCGTGGAACAGCGAGGAGACTTAGGGGCGTGGGACAGCGAGGAGACTTAGGGGCGTGGAACAGCGAGGAGACTTAGGGGCGTGGAACAGCGAGGAGACTTAGGGGCGTGGAACAGCGAGGAGACTTAGGGGCGTGGAACAGCGAGGAGACTTAGGGGCGTGGAACAGCGAGGAGACTTAGGGGCGTGGAACAGCGAGGAGACTTAGGGGCGTGGAACAGCGAGGAGACTTAGGGGCGTGGAACAGCGAGGAGACTTAGGGGCGTGGAACAGCGAGGAGACTTAGGGGCGTGGAGCAGCGAGGAGACTTAGGGGCGTGGAACAGCGAGGAGACTTAGGGGCGTGGAACAGCGAGGAGACTTAGGGGCGTGGAACAGCCGGGGGTGGGAAAGCACGTCACTCAAAAGGTTTCCAAAAAAGGGATGAATCCTGTTTCCCGCCTTGGTTGCGACTGCGTGTTTGGATTGGGCGGTGATCCCGTATTGATTGGGGACGATTAGGCGGTTGTGTATTTTTTTTTCTTTTTTTCTTTTTTCTTTTTTTTTGTCATCGAGTGTGGGCTTATTAGGGCAGCTTCTGTAAATAAAAAGGATTGGAATGTGATAGTGAAGTGAGTCTCTTTTATGAATTATTTATTTTTAGGGAGTTTGTGTCGGCAGATTTAAGTTTAGATTTTTTTTTATATCTGTTTGATTTTAGTCTTTGTGTTATAAAAGCGTGAATTCGGAATTCCATTTAATATATTTACACATATTTGCATAGCTATCTGTCTGTGTGCAAATATTTGTATACACGCATGTAGCAGTTATTTTTTGGCCATCAGGCGATATGTGACCTGATATATTACTGCATTTATAGACATATGGCTGCAGTGATGTATGTCAGACGGCTAGATATATAGATATACGGATAAATTGATAATCAGAGTGACAGATAAATGAACAGAGCGAGATAGGCAGAGCGGCGCAAACATGGTGTTTGTATGTTCGTGGTTTTATTCTAATCAAATTATACATGTGCATCTTTATTTTTTTCGAGCATATCTCTGGGCAGAGTTAATAGCATTGCCATTTTTCTTCCGAATGCCAGAATTAGATTTCGCTTTTTTTCATTTCGCCGCCTCGACATTTTTGCTCCCAAACAGCCAAATGAAATCGGGAAAGGGGCAGCGCGAGGGGGCGCTAAAAGGGAAGGGGAGAGTGTCCTGAAAAGGGGAAGGGAGTGGAAGGGGGATAGAGGGATAGGGGATGAAGGGGTGAAGGGGTCAGCGGTCCCGCCGTTAATACTCGCTTATCGAAGGAGCTTGGCTGTCTCACCGCCGCCGCCTCCGCCGCCGTAACCCCTAAGGAAAGTTTTGTAAATGAAGATAAATGATGATTGGAGAGAAGAGAGGGAAGGGCGAGTGGGGAGGGAAGGAGGGGGTGGGTGAGTGGGTGAGTGGGGAGGGAAGGAGGTGGTGGCTGAGTGGGTGAGTGGGGAGGGAAGCAGGGGGTGGGTGAGTGGGTGAGTGGGGAGGGAAGGAGGGGGTGGGTGAGTGGGAGGGAGGGAAGGAGGAGGTAGGTGAGTGGGGAGGGAAGGAGGAGGTAGGTGAGTGGAGAGGGAAGGAGGGGGTGGGTGAGTGGGGAGGGAAGGAAGTGGTGGCTGAGTGGGTGAGTGGGGAGGCTAGGAGGTGGTGGGTGGTAGGTGCTTTTGGGTGGCGGGGACGGGTATACAGAAGGTAAGAACGTGTAATAGTTCCTTATTTAACTCCACCCTTTCTTCGTCTCTCTCTCGGTTTGTTTTCAGTCTTGGTTGAGCATTTATTTCTCTTTCGCTGGCTCTTTTTTTTTCTTTGTGCTTTTGTTTGCATCTTTCTTTTTCTTGCTGTATTTTTGTGTTTTACATTCGAATGATTTCCGTTTTCTTTCTCTCCTTCTATTTCTTTTCCATCTTTTTCTCCTTCTCCATCCTCCTCCCTCTCCCTCTCCCTCTCCGTCCCCCCTCCTACTCCCTCTCCCTCTCACCTTTGCTCTTTCGCTTTTCCTTTATTTATGTCTCTTTCTTTTTCTTGTCCCTCTCCCTCTTTTCTTCTATCCCTTCTCCCCTTCCAAATCCCATCGTTCTCTTCCTCTCCTTCACCTTCTGCCTCTCCCTTTCCATTTCCTCCTCCTTCTCCTTCTTTTTCCACCTCTTATCTACCCCACCCCGTTGCTCATATTTTGCCTGACCCTCCTTCTCCCTTTTATCTGGCACCCTCCTGTTCTCTAACCTCCTTCCCCTTGCCCCTATCTCCACCCTTCCTCTTTCATTCCCCTTCCCCCCTCTCTCTTCTCTCTCCTATGACACTCTTCCTTTCTTTCCTCCCCTTTCGTTCCTCATTCTCTCTCTGACACCTTTCCTTACCTTCCTAGTCCCCTTCCCCTCCCCTCTTAACAACCCTTCCTCCCCTTTCGCCCCCTCTCCTTTAGACGCCATTCCTCCTCTCTTCTTCCTCTTCCCATCCCCCCTACCCTCTTGATACACCTTCCTTCTCTTTCGCTCCCCCCATCTCTCCCCTCTTAACCCCCTCCCCCCCTCGTCTTCCCCTTTCGCTCTCCTCCTCTCTCTTTGACGTCCGTCCTCACCCTTCCTCCCCCTTTCGCCCCCCCCCTCTTCCCCCTTCCACCCACAGCCTCCGAAGCCGCGATAAAACCTCTATCTGAAATAAGAATCTCACTTTGATAATCACAAAATAGGTCGAGCGGACTGAATAGAGTTTCAGTCTTGAGGAGGGCCGCCCGGGTTGCAAGTCAGCGTTGGGTGTCTCGAGGGTGAACGCCGCCCCGGTCCCTCGCCCTCCTTCCTTCCCTCCCCGCCTCCCTCCCCCCCTCCCTCCCTCCCTCCCTCCCTCCCTCCCTCCCTCCCTTCCCTCCCTTCCCTCCCTCCCTCCCTCCCTCCCTCCCTCCCCCTTTTTTCCTTTTTTTTTTTCTTTGGCCCTTTGTCTTTCGCCTTCTGGAATTGGGCTTTGTCCTTCTCCCTTTTTTTTAATTTCTGTTATTATTCTTTCTTGGCTGTTTCCCTTTGAACTGTTCGTGTTTTTTTATATATTGTTGATATTTTTTTTTTGCTTTGCTTTCATTTTTTCTTCATATTATCGTTGATTTTCCTTTCAGTCGTTCGTTCTTTCGTATTGGTGGCTTCTCCATACTATTTCATTTTACCGCTTTTGTTTCTCGTCTCCCCGTGTCGTCTTAAATCCCCTATTTCCTGCTCTTTTTTCTACCATTAATCCTCTTTTACTTTCCCTTCCCTTTGCCCACCATCATCACTTCTTTCCTTTCCTCCCTTTATCACCACTATTTCTTTCCTACACGATTCCTGTAACCTTCAGTCCCCACTTCGTGTGTTTTTTTCCTATTTTATTTCTTGACTAACGTGGCCCCCTTCCCCCCTCTCTCCCCGCCCCCTCCCCCTCTGCCCCCCATCCCCCTCTCTCCACAGCCCCTCTTCCCCCTCCCCCCTACCCACTATGCCCCCTTCCCCCCTCTCTCCACGCCCCTCTGCCCCCCCCCTTCCCCCTTCCCCCTCCCTCCCTGCCCCTCTCTTAGGTTTGTTGTCTTTGGCGCTCTCCTGTTTGTGTTTGTTTCTTTTTTTCCCACGCTGCAGAGCATTTTCTCACGCCCCTTTTGATCGTTTTCTCTTCCTTCTCGCTGTGCTTTCGGTCGCCCCCGAAGCGGTCCTTTGGCTTTCTCTGCGTCGCTCTCCGTTGTTCCAAGCGAATGTTATCAGCTGTTATCGTGATTATATGCTTTGTTATCTTGTTATGTGTCTTCGTCGCCGTCTTGATGTCACGTCTTTAAGAATAATTTCGTTTTTCGTTTTTTTTTTTTAAATTCTCTAATACCTTCCATTTCCTCTTTCTCATCCCTGCTCATTTCTCAGGTTTAACTCTCCATTCTCAGTTTTCTCTCCCTCCCTGTTCTTGTCTATCGCCCTCTCGCTCTCCCTCTTTCCCACCTCTTGGTCGCTCTCTGATTACCCCTTTCACGTCTTCACCACGACCGCCTCTCCTACCTCTTGGTGAGGGAGAGAGTTGGAAGGAGTGAGATGAAGAGAGGGAAAGGGAGAGAGTTAGAGGGAGTAAATTGATGAGGGAGGGGGAGAGGGAGTGTGATGGGGAGAGGGAGGGGGTGAGGGAGAGAGTAGAGGGAGTAAATTGAAGAGGGAGGGGGAGAGGGAGTGCGATGGGGAGAGGGAGAGAATAGAGGGAGTAAATTGAAGAGGGAGGGGGAGAGGGAGTGGTAGAGGGATTGGGAGGGGGAGAGGGAGGGGAAGAGGGAGGGGGAGGGGGAGAGGGAGAGGAAAAGGGAGGAGGAGGGAGAGGGGGAGTGGGAGAAGGAGAGGGAGGGGGAGAGGGAGAGGGAGAGAGACGAAGAAAGAGAAGGAATGTACCTCGTGCTTTGTTCTTTCACTTCATTTTCCTTCTTTTATCTCTCGTTATGCGCGTCCCAATTGAATTTTATCATCTTTGTCGTGATTTTACTGTTATCGTCATATCCGTTGCCGTCGCCGTCTTTATTTGATATCATTATTGAACCGTATTCATGTTGACAAATGAGGAAATTGTCATTATTGCTGATTTTGATCAGTGTCATTTGTACCATGTACCGTAAGGTTTGATAGTATGTATATGCAAAAATATTCGATCTTGCTGTAAGATACAAATTGCAGTTAGTCGATCATTCGCTCTCTCTCTCTCTTTCTCTTTCAATCTCTCCCTCTCCCACTTCCACTTCCACTCCCACTCCCACTCCCACTCCCACTCCCACTCCCCCTTCCTCTCCCTCTCCCTCTCCCTCTCTCTCCCTCTCCCTCTCCCTCTCCCTCTCCCACCCCCCCTTCCTCTCCCTCTCTCTCCCTCTCCCTCTCCTTCTCCTTCTCTTTCCATCTTTCTCTCTTTCTCTCATTCACGTACTCACTCATTTACACACTCACTCACACACTAAGTCACTCAATCACTCACTCACTCTCATTAGCTCACACACACACTCACACTCACACACACACACACACACACACACACACACACACACACACACACACACACACACACACACACACACACACACACACACACACACACACACACACACACACACACACACACACACACACACACACCTCCATCCTCACCTTTTTAACAGCAATCTCAGCAATCACATTTATATCCTCTCCATTACTTCTCTCTCACGTTATTTTTTTTAGTTTCTCAATCACGACACCGAACATCTTTGGTGTTAAAGCTCTCTGTGACCTCTTGCAGATGATGTGAAGTTGAAGGCCAGGCGAGAGAGCTTTAAAGTGTGTATGCGTGGGGGAGAGGGAGAGGGAGAGGGAGAGGAAGAGGAAGAGGAAGGGAGATGATGAGGGAGATGAAGAGGGAGAGAGAGGGATGGAGAGGGAGAGGGAGAGGGAGAGGGAGTGAGATGAAGAGGGAGAGAGAGGGATGGGGATGAAGAGGGAAAGAGGGATGGAGATGAAGAGGGAAAGAGGGAGTGAGATGAAGAGAGAGAGAGAGAGAGAGGGAGTGAGATGAAGAGAGAGAGAGATAGGGAGTGAGATGAAGAGAAAGAGAGAGAGACGGAGTGAGATGAGGGAGAGCTAAGGAGAAAAATAAAAAGGCAAAAGAGACACACACAAACGCTAACTCACATGTGCTACATATACTCCCTCCTCTCCTCTCTTCCTCTTTATCCTTCCGTCCCTTGATATTATCCCACCGCTGAATACCAGACACGAATATAGCCACACAAAGCTCAAAGACTCCAGCAAAGAGCGAAAGGGAAAAGGAAAGAAGAGGAAAGTGAGTCCAGGGAGAATAGTGGAAGGGAAGCAATGCGATGGCGAGGAGGGAAGCGGGGAGGAGGGAACCGGGGGTGGGGGAGGGGGAGAGGAAAGGGAATGGGCAGGCAGAAGCTAGCGGAAAATACTAAGGAATAACATGGATCGTACATCCGTCTGGTTATGAGTGGAGGGTTAATGAGGCAAGGAGGCTGGCGGCCTCGTAAGGAGTTTAGGCGATGTAGAGGTCTGTGAGGGAGGGTGAGTGGGCTAGGGGAGGTGTGGGAGTGCCTGAGGGAGGGTGGGCGGGTTAGGAATGGTTTGTGAGGGAGGATTGGAATGTGGGCGTGAGGGAGGGTGGGCGGATCAGGAATGGTTTGTGAGGGAGGATTAGAAGCGGGGCGTGAGGGAGGGAAGGTTGATTAGGAGTGATTTGTGAGTGAGGATGAGAATGTGGGCGTGAGGGAAGGTGGGCGGATTAGGAATGATATGTGAGTGTGGATCAGAATGTGGGCGTGAGGGAAGGTAGGCAGATTGGGAATGATGTGTGAGTGAGGATGAGAATATGGGCGCGAGGGAGGGTGGGCGGATTAGGAATGATTTATGAGTGAGGATGAGAATGTGGGCGTGAGGGAGGGTGAGCAGTTTAGGAATAGTTTGTGAGTGAGGATTGGAATGTGGGCGTGAGGGAGGTTAGACGGATTAGGAATGGTTGGAGTGAGGATTATAATGAGTGGATGAGAGAGGTATTTGAGTCAAGATTTGAATGGAAGTGTGAAGGAGTGTGGGTGGATTGGGAGAAATATGGGAGTGAGGATTCGGATGCGTACCAGAGGAAAGGTGTGAGTGAGCATGAGGATTGGAGTGGCGTATGAAGGTAAAAGAGGGAGTATAAGGTTAGGTTGGGAGGAGGAGTAGGAGGGTATGAGGGGGAGTGATATGGGGCTGGGGTTGAGGAGTATGAGGAAAGATCTGTGAGGAACGATCGGGAAGGATTTTAGAATGAGTAAATGTATCAAAGGATAACGAAATAGATATGAGAAAACGAAGAGAGATGGAGAAGCGGGGAATGATGAAGGGAAGGAAATAAGCTAGAGTGGGATAAATCAGAGAGAAAATGAGAATGACAGACAGAAGTTGGCGCGAGAGAGATGAATGGAGGGGAAAGTAGAAAAGCGAAAGGAAAGAATTACAGAGGTGGCGAGAGGGAAATAAATCTGAAATAAATCATTATCGAAATCGAGGCAAGATAAATCGTGGATAATCCATTAGCGAAATCAAGAAGGTTGTATCGAAAGAGGAGAATAGACCTGAACAAGGATAAAGAGGAACATGGGTAGGAGGAAGAATGGGAATGAATAGAAAAGATTAATAGTAGTAATAGTTATTATGAATGAAAGAGTTCTAGTACTATCACTCATCTACGCACAGCTGTTCATAGATGAGGTATAGTAGGAGAAAGCGGAGAATAGGAAGAAGGAAGAGAAGCAGGAGGCAGGGGAGGAGCAAGAAACAAAGGAGAAAGGCAAGGAAAAGATGGAGGGCACTTTGGGAGAGGGGGATGGGCGGGAGAGGGCAAAGGTAAATGGTCCTCGGGCCGCCAGACTGCAAGGAAGAAATTTAATATAGACCGAGAAAGAAACATCGGTTATAAACAGGCAATCCAAGAAACGGGTAAGGAGGTCGAGGATTATAAAAGAGAACAATAACTGTCCATTACGTGCTGCAAGGAAGGGGGAAGAGAAGGGGACGAGAGGGCGGAGGGGGGGGGGGAGAAGAGGAGGACACAGAGACAGAAACAGAGACACGGGTACTGACGCAAACAGAGACGGACGGACAGACGGACAGAAAGTCTGACAGGTAGGCAAGCAGGCAAGCAGGCAGACCTACAGACAGACCTGCAGACAGGCAGACAGACCTGCAGAGAGGCAGACAGACCTACAGGTAGACAGACCGACAGACAGGCAGACAGACCTACAGGTAGACAGACCGACAGACAGGCAGACAGACCTACAGGTAGACAGACCTACAGACAGGCAGACCTACAGACAGGCATACAGACCTATAGATAGGCAGACACACCTAGAGACAGGCATACAGACCTACAGGCAGGCAGACACACCTAGAGACAGGCAGACACACCTAGAGACATGCAGACACACCTAGAGACAGGCAGGCAGACCTATAGACAGGCAGACAGACCTGCAGACAGGCAGACAGACCTATAGACAGGCAGACAGACCTACAGACAGGCAGACAGACCTACAGACAGGCAGACAGACCTACAGACAGGCAGACAGACCTACAGACAGGCAGACAGACCTACAGACAGGCAGACAGACCTACAGACAGGCAGAGAGACTTACAGAGAGGCAGACAGACCTACAGACAGGCAGACAGACCTACAGACAGGCAGACAGACCTACAGACAGGCAGAAAGACCAACAAACAGGCATACAAGCAGGCAGGCAGGCGGGCAGGCAAAGAAAGTGGGAAGGATAATGATACCAGCCAAAGGGACGAGGGAGATGCAACGAGAAAATGAGCGAAAAGAGGCGAATTGGCAATGACCGTGAGCAGGATATCTAGGCGATTGTCTTATTAATTAATCGCATTTAACGCCTCTCTTCCCTTGTAACCCCTGGAAAGGAATAAAAGGGAAAGAGATTGGATACTTTATAGGATATTGGATATAGGCTAAGAAGGAATGGATGAGACTTACTCCCCTCCTCTTTCTACCACCTCCCCTAGCCCCTTACCCCGTTTAGTTCCCCTCTTCTTTCACCACCACCCCCTTTCTACCCCCGTAGCCCCCTACCCCGTTTACTTCCCCTCTCCCTACACCCCCTCCTTTCTACCCCACCTTACACCCCTACGCCGTTTTCTACCCCTCTCCTTCCACCCCCCCTACCCCGTTTAGTTCCCCTCTCCTTCCACCCTCCCTGTCTACCCCACCCTACCCCCCCTACCCCGTTTACTTCCCCTCTCCTTCCACCCTCCCCCCTTTTCTACCCCCCCTACCCCCCTACCCCTGTTTACTTCCCCTCTCCTTCCACTCCCCCCTTTCTACCCCTCCCCCTACCCCCTACCCCGTTTACTTCCCCCCTCCCCCCCCCTGTCTCTTTTGACCAATAGGGGGTCCCAGGTTTCAAAAAGGCCCTCCTCCGGCAAAAGGGTAAATTACCAAAGTTAAATGGCTGTTGTCTTAGTTTATGTCGTCATTATTGGACGGGCTTGGAAAAGTTTCGGGTGTCTGGAAAATGTTACGAATCTGATGTGTTACGCAGTTGCTAAGTTAATCTCAACTTTGGGCTCTCGCGTGTGTTATACAGATGTCCGCACATGTGTGCCGCCGGCCCGCCCGCCTGCCTGCCTGCTTGCTTGGGTGTGAGCGTGGGTGTGCGTGCGTCGTAGAGTAATACTCTTATTTTTTATGGTTTACCTTATTAATTGTCTTTCTTTTTTTCCCCTTTTATTTTTTTTCTCCTTTCACATTTTCCGTCTTATTTCCTTGTTCCTCCCTCTCCTCCTCTTCCCCATTCTCCATCTTTGTCCTCGCTCCCTCTCCTCCTCTTCCACCTTCTTCATCTTCGTCCTCGCTCCCTCTCCTCCTCTTCCACCTTCTTCATCTTTGTCCTCGCTCCCTCTCCTCCTCTTCTACCTTCTTCATCTTCGTCCTCGCTTTTACCTCGTTTTGTTTCGCCTCCTTCTCTTTTGCTGCATGCTTGTGCTTACATATCCCAGGCGCCAGAGGAAATAGCAACAACAGACTAATAGGTATTACGGACGGACTCTTGACTTCAATTACTTCGCCAAAGGGTTTCTTTGAGGAATAGGGAAGTCCTGGATTGGCGGGAGTCCTTCACGAAAGAGGAAGGGGTCCTCAAAGTCCTGAGTTAGCGGGAGTCCTTCACGAAAGAGGAGAGGGTCCTAACATAGGTGAGGGGAGGAGGAGAGTCCTTAAGGGAATCGGAGTCCTGGTTGAACGGAGAGGGACTCCCAGCGGAAGGGGAAGCGGGAGCCTTAACGAAGGGGGTGAGAGTCCTACCGAAGGAGAGAGAGAGGCCCCAGATAGCTGCGCCTTGATGAAGTCTCGTCTGGCGCATGATGAGCCGAGCCAGCCAGCCATGCCGGCTTCCCTCGGCGTCATCAGCATTGACCAAAGGCAGGCTGGATGAATGGCCACCGTCTCCTCTTATCTGCGTCTTCCCGTAATTTCAGAAAAGGAGAAGGAAAATAGAATAAAAATGCACAAATGTACACATCTTGGGGTGATGAAAAAAATGAGAGAAAAGTTGAAGTAATTGAGTTCTTAAGGAGGAAGATATGAGAAACGCGAAGCTTAGGGAAAGTAAAGAGAATGATATAGGAAAAATATTTTTTTGTCTTTCGCTATGATATGTAGAAGAAAAGAGAGAATTCTTCCAAGGAATGTGTAGGGGAGAAGGAAATGATAATGAGGGTGGAGAGAGAGAGAGAGAGAGAGAGAGAGAGAAAGAGAGAGAGAGAGAGAGAGAGAGAGAAAGAGAAGAGAGAGAGAGAGAGAGAGAGAGAGAGAGAGAGAGAGAGAGAGAGAGAGAGGGAGAGGGAGGGAGGGAGGGAGGGGAGGGTACCCGCAAGGGTGTAATGGCGTCGTAAATTCTTGCATGGCTAGATGAGTGATGGCAACAGCTGTAGCTTCTCGCAGGCTACACCTGCTTCGCCAATGTCAGAGGGAAGATCGACATCTTTATGGCCATTATTTTCAGAGAACAACAACAATAGTAGGCCAGTTTAGCGACACCGTTACTAAGGCCACAGGCAGTTGATCACTAGCCATAATGAAGTACTACCACGTGCAAAGCAGCTTTAGCAAGGAAAACTACGTCGTATTTTCTCCCGAATTAGTTTTCCGTCAATTCCTTAGTTCTCCTTCTGCCTTTTTGTTAGTCATGTCGCTTGCACCCCTCCTCTTCATTTTCCTGCTCTTCCATTTCTCGGTGTCTTCTAGGTTCTTTCTTTTCTTTCTCTCCTCATTTGTGTTTCCTTATCGTCTTTGTTTTTATTTCCTGCTCTTCTTTTTACATCAGTCGCCCCTCTTTTCCTATGTTTTCATCTTCCTCTTTCCTTCCTTTTCCTTTTCTTTTTTTTCATTTTCCTTGTTCTGATCTGACTTGGATATTTTTGTCAGAGGTGAAGTGGCGTTTTTTCTCGTTTTATTCTCGTTTCTCTGTTGATATTATAATGTGACATTCCAAATTCATACATACAGTTTTTTATAATCAGTATTATCATTACTATTGTTGTTGTTATTACTATTTCTATTATGTTGGGAAAGAGGAGAGGGAGGGAAAGAGGAGAGGGAGGAGAGGCGAGGAATGGGTGGGGATGAGAGGAGTGGGGGTGAGGCGAGGGGGGGGGGAAGGAAAGAGGAAAGGGAGGAGAGGCGATAAATTGGAAGGGATGAGAGGAGTGGGGGATGAGGCGAGGGGGGGGGAG
>NC_091569.1:9304519-9314519 GCF_042767895.1 Penaeus vannamei | reverse complement strand
AGGGGGTAGAAGGAGGAAGGAGGAGAAAAGGAGGAAGAGGGAGGAAAGGAGAAGGGAGGGAGGGAAGGAGAAGAGGGGGGTAATGGAGGGAGGGAAGGAGAGGGAGTAGAAGGAAAGGGAGGAGAAGGAGAAGGGAGGAAAGGGGGAGAAGAGGAAAGTGAAAGAGGGGGGGAGGGAAGGGAAGAGAGGGAGTAGAAGGAGGGAGGGAAGGAGAGGGTAAGAAGGAGGGAGGGAAGGAGAAGAGGGTAGAAGGAGGGAGGAAAGGGACGAGGGAAGGGAAAGTGGGAGGGAGGGAGAGGGAACCAGAGGGAAGGGGAGGAAGAAGAGTGAGAAGCAGAGAGGAAGCAGAAGGAAGGAGAGGAAGGAGGGAAGAGGAGAGGGATGGAGGGATAAGGAAGCAGAGGGAGGAAGGAAGGGAAAGAGAGGCAGAGGGAGGGAGAGCAAAGATAAATGGAAAGGAAAAGGTGGTTGGTAGTGAAGGATAGGGAGCAGTGAATGAGGAAAGGATGAAAGGTAGGAAAAGAAACGAGAGAGAAAGAGAAAGAGAGTAAGAGAGAGAGAAGTGAGAGAGTAAGAGAGTAAGAGAGAAAAAAGTGAGAGAAAGAGAGAAAGAAGTGAGAGAAAGAGAGAAAGAAGCGAGAGAAAGAGAGAAAGAAGTGAGAGAAAGAGAGAGAGAGAAGTGAGAGAAAGAGAGGGAAGTGAGAGAAAGAAAGAGAAGTGAGAGAAAGAGAGAAAAAGAGAGAGAGAGGAGGGATGGAGAGAGGGAGGGAGGGAGGGAGAAAGAAAGAGAAAGGGAGGGAGAAAGAAAGGGAAAGGGAGGGAGAAAGAAAGAGAAAGGGAGGGAGAAAGAAAGAAAAGAGAGAGAAAGAAAAAGGAAGAGAGAGAGAAAAAAAGAGAAAGAAAGAGAGAGAGAAAGAAAGAGAAAAAGAGAGAGAAAGAGAGAGAGAGCGAAGGCGGAGGAGAAACGGGCGAAGATCCCAGGGGTGGAGTCATTAAAACACAGTTAACCTCTAGGCTCTGCGGTGCACGTGCCTCGCCCTCTCCTTCGTTCGAGGGTAGAGAGGGGTGCGGGGCGAAGGGAACGAGAAGTAGAAGACGGACAATGGAGGAGGAGCGATAGGCTCGGGAGGTTGCAGCCGTAGTTTTGGTTGTTGTAGCAAAGGGGTAGTTGTGATGTTCATGGTAATGTAGGGAGTGGTAGGAGGTTCAACGGAAGAAATAGCAAGAGCAACAGAAATGACACCACCGACAGCACCACCAAAACTACTTACACCAACAACAACAACACCACCAATTCCAACACTACCACCCTATCACCCTCCCACCACCACCACTACCACCACCACTACCACTACCACTACCACTACCACTACCACTATCACTATCACTATCACTATCACTATCACTATCACTATCACTACCACTACCACTACCACTACCACTACCACTATCACTACCACTACCACTACCATTACCACTACCACTACCACTACCACTACCACTACCACCATCACCACCACCACCACCACCACCACCACCACCACCACCAGGAAGAGGACGAGGATGAAGAGGAGGAGGAGGAGGCTTCCTACTACTACTACTACTACTACTACTACCACCACAAAGATATTAGGAAACGGAGGAAGGCGAGGATTAGAGGTAATAGATGGAGAAAGAGGAATAAGAAAGATTGGAAAAGGATGAGCAGGATGAGCAAGAAAAGGAGGAGAAGTAAAAAGATGAAGAAGGGGAGCAAAGGGAGAAGGGGGGAAAGAAAGGAATTAGGAAGAAGAAGAAGAGGAAAAGAAAGAAGAAAGGGCGCAGGAAGGAGAGGAAGGAAAAAAGCGATAGGGAGGAATATACGGACGAAATGGAAGAGGAGGAAGAAAGGGAGAACGTCAAATTTAGCCTTGTCCAATTAGACGCAATAAACATGTTCTAAACTTGTTTTGAAGGCGAGATGAAGGCTGCCAAAGGGCGATTTGATCAACCGTGTCTACAAGTTCGCCAAAACATTGCAAATTCTCAGAAGGACTCCCTCTGGAATACGTAATTTTAAAGAACGGAGCACGAGAGAAAAACGGGATAAAAACGGAGCGTTGACGATTAGGCGAAGAGGCAAGAAATACCCAGTGTTGTTACTCGGTATTAGGTTGTAGGGTCGAGTTATGGGGTTGCACTGTACGACGTGAGAGGCTTGTAGAAGGGGAGGTTCGTGTGGCTCGGCTGTTGGGTCTAGAGACGTTTGGGGTTGTTTACAATGTGAGGAATGGTAGTGTGTGGGTGTGGGTGTAGGTGTATGGGTGTTTGTGTGGGTGTATGGGTGTTTGTGTGTGTTTTGTGTGTGTGTGTGTGTGTGTGGGTGGGTGGGTGGGTGGGTGGGAGTGAGTGTGGATGGGTGGGAGTTTGTGTTTGTGTGTGTGTGGGTGTGGGTGTGTTGTCATATCTAATTTATGTGTTCATATATATACTATACGCAGTGCGCATTGAGAGTACTTGCACATGCAAGAAAGATAAAATGACAGCAGAATTAAGTGCGGCGAGAAAGGAGTTGCAACGAAGGCTGGTAATTGACACAAAAAATACAGCGAAATAATCCTTATATGAAAGCCTTTACACTCCACCACACTGAAATATACCAACCCCTTCTAGCGTCGGCGGCGGGAGGGTGTTGGGGGGGGGGAGGTAGGAAGGGGGGGTTTATATAACTCTCGTGATCGGCCGACACGCGGAAGTTGAGTGAAGGACAGACAAGGAAGAGCGCCGACGAGGGATTATATATTGCGAAAAGCGATTGATCCGTATTGGCTGATTTTATCGTTTTAGTTCACCGGAAGGCCATAATGGGCGGCTGCCATGAAATGATCCTCTCGCTGTCTTAACCAACCTCCTCCTCCTTCTCCTCCTCATCCTCCTCCTTCTCGCTTCTTCTTCTTTTTCTCTTCTTCTTTTTCTTTTCTTCTTTTTCTTTTCTTCTTTTTCTTTTCTTCTCTCTCTCTTCTCTCTCTCTTCTCTCTCTCTTCTCTCTCTCTTCTCTCTCTCTCTCTCTCTCTCTCTCTATCTCTCTCTCTCTCTCTCTCTCTCTCTCTCTCTCTCTCTCCTCCTCCTCTCTCTCTCTCTCTCTCTCTCTCTCTCTCTCTCTCTCTCTCCTCTCTCTCTCTCTCTCCTCCTCCTCCTCCTCCTCCTAGCCTCCTCCTATCTAGCTATCTCTCCTCTCTCTCTCCTCCTCCTCCTCCTCTCTCCTCCTCCTCCTCCTACTTCTCCCCCTCCTCCTTCTCTCTTCCTCCTCCTTCTCTCCTCCTCCTCTCCTCCTCCTCCTCCTTCCCCACCTCCTCCATCTTTCCCTCCTCCTCCTCCTCCTCCTCCTCCTCCTCCTCCTCCTCCTCCTCCTCCTCCTCCTTCCTCTTCCTCCTCCTCCCCTCCTCCCTCCTCCTCCTCCCTTCCTCCTCCTCCCTCCTCCTCCTCCTCCTCCTCCTCCTCCTCCTCCTCCTCCTCCTCCCTCCTCCTCCTTTCATCCCCAGCCTCCTCTCCCCCTCCGCACGTCTTCCCTGTTATCTGCCTTCTTTTCTTTCCTTTGTTAAGGTTTCTTTCAATAGCTATTTATCTGGTTTTATTTTGAGTTTGCTTTTTTCAGTAAAATTTCTTATTTATATCTTCTTTATTACTGTTGTTGTTGTGTTTTTTGTTGTTTTTCTTCTTCGTATTATTATTGCTGTTGTTATTATTATTGTTATTATTATTATCATATTTTTGTTATTATTATCATCATTATTGTTGTTGTTGTTATTATTATTATTATTATTATTATTATTATTATTATTATTATTATTATTATTATTATTATTATTATTATTATTATTATTATTATTATTGCAATTATTATTATCATTATTATATTGTTGCTGTTGTTATTATTGTTGTTGTTATTATTATTATTATTGTTATTATTATTATTGTTATCATTATTATTACTATCATTATGGTTGTTGTTGTTGTTGTTGTTGTTATCATCATCAACATCGTCATCATCATCATCATCATCCCCATCCCCATCCGCATCCCCATCATCACCACCACCACCACCATCATCACCATCACCACCACCACCATCATCATCATCATCATCATCATCATCATCATCATCATCACCATCATCACCACCGCCATCACCACCACCACCACTACCACCACCATCATCATCATCATCATCACCACCACTACCACCACCATCAAATAAAATCCACATCTCTCTTCGACACATCTTCGCCGTTGTCTTCATCGCCCCCATCATCAATAGCCATCATCCTTCCCCTGAATTATTTCGTCTTTCGTTCCTTGTCGCCGTCGTGGCTCTCCTGGCTCGCTTGCTCCTCCTCGGGGTCCCTCTCCTCCGAACGCTGTCTGGAGGAGGTTTTCCGTTTGGTAAGGTGTGCGTTGCGAATGGACTGTCGACGCTTTTAGAGGGGGAGGGGGAGGGGGAGGGAAAAGGGGAGGGGGGAGAGGGGGAAGGGAGGGTTTTCAGGTGGGGGGAGGAGGAGGGAGGGGAGAGGGAAGGGCAGGGAGAGGGGAGGGGAAGGGGAGGGGGAAGAGGGGGAAGGGTGAGGGGAGGAGGTGGAAGAATGTCATGAGGGGGAGGAGGAGGAGGAGGAATATGAGTAGGGGAGGAAGAGGGGGAATATCAGGAGGAGGAGGTGGAAGAATGTCATGAGGAGGAGGAGGAGGAGGAGGAGGTGGAGAAGGAATATGAGTAGGGGAGGAAGAGGGGGAATATCAGGAGGAGGTGGTGGTGGAAGAATGTCATGAGGGGAGGAGGAGGAGGAGGAGGAGGAATATGAGTAGGGGAGGAAGAGGGGGAATATCAGGAGGAGTCAGGTGGAAGAATGTCATGAGGGGGAGGAGGAGGAGGAGGAATATGAGTAGGGGAGGAAGAGGGGGAATATCAGGAGGAGGAGGTGGAAGAATGTCATGAGGGGAAATGGAGGAATATAAGGAGGAGGAATGGATGAATATGAGTAGGGAGGAAGAGTGGGGGAATATCATGAGGGGGAGGTGGAGGAATATCATGAGGAGAAAGTGGAGGAATATAATCAGGAGGAGGATGAATATGAGTAGGGGAGGAGGTGGAGGAATATAAGGAGGAGGTGGAGGAATATGAGGAGAAGGTGGAGGAATATGAGGAGGAGGTGGAGGAATATGAGGAAGAGGAGGGGGAGGGGTAAGAGAAGACGAGGACGAAGAGAAGAGGAGGAGGAAGAGACGAAGAAGAGAAAGAGAAGAGGAGGAGGAGGAGGTGGAGGACGGAGGGGGGGGAGGAGGAATCTTAGGAGGAAGAGGAGGAATCTTTGGCATACGTAGAGCCAAGGTTAAGGAAAAGAAATGTGTGTGTTTTTATTTTCGGTCTGTCTGCTTTGGCTGTCGTTCGTTCTGCTTGTCTCTATCAGTCTGTGTATCTTTGGCTGTTCATTTAGCTGTCGGTCTATGTCCATGTCGTTGGCACTTTTTTTTCTTTTTTTTTGCGTCGGAACTGCTAAATAAAGTCAGGAGATTAGCATTTTTGTTTCCTTTCGTTGAATTATTGCTTGCACAAGATACGTTTTCTGCTTAAGAAAATTATTAGCTTCGGAAACGTTGTCTCAAGTCGCACCAGAACAGCTGTAGGAGGGCGCCATTCAATTATACAACTGTTTAGGCTTCTCCCTCATATGTATTGTGTGAGGAAAGACCCCCGTCGATCTGAAAATGGTCATTGCTGTTGTTTCTGACCTTTATTCTGACTATCTCTGTGCGGTTGAAAAAAAAAGTTTGTATGTAGTAGGGAAGAAGGGAGAGGGAAAGGGGAAGTTAAAGGGAGAGGAAAATAGGAAGAGAAGGAGAGCGGGAGAGGAAGAAGAAGGGGAAGTGGAAAGGAAAGAAAGATAAAAAGAGAGAGGGTGCGAGAGGAAGGGGAAGTGGGAAGCAAAGAAAGAGAAAAAGGGAGAGGGAAAGGGAAAGGGGACGTGGAAGGGAAAGAAAAAGAAAAAGGGAGAGAGAAAGGCAAATGAAATGACAGGAAAAAAGGAATGGAAAAACAGCAGAAAATGAAATAGAATTTAGATGAAAGGAAACGAAAGGAAAATTGAGAGTGAGAAGGAGAGGGAAAGAGAGGGAGGGGAAAGGCGAAGGGAAAAAGAAAGGAAAGGAAAAGGAGAAGGAAAAGAACGGAATGGAATGGAGGAAGGGAGGGAGGGAAAAAGGGAGGGAGGGAGGGAGGGAGGGAAGAAGGGAGGGAGGGAGAGGGAAGAAGGGAGGGAGGGAGGGAAGAAGGGAGGGAGGGAGGGAAGAAGGGAGGGAGGGAGGAAGAAGGGAGGGGGAGGGAAGAAGGGAGGGAGGGAGGGAAGAAGGGAGTGAGGGAGGGAGAAGAAGGGAGGGAGGGAGGGAAGAAGGGAGGGAGGGAGGGAAGAAGGGATGGAGAGAGGGAAGATGGGAGGGAGGAGAGAAGATGAGAGAGGAGGGAAGATGGAGGGAGAGAAGATGGAGGGAGAGAAGATGGGAGGGAGGGAGAAGATGGGGGGAGAGAAGATGGAGGGAGAGAAGATGGAGGGAGGGAAGAAGGGAGGGAGGAAGAAGGGAGGGATGGAAAGAGAGAGAGGGATGGAAAGAGAGAGAGGGATGGAAAGAGAGAGAGGGATGGAAAGAGAGAGAGGGATGGAAAGAGAGAGAGGGATGGAAAGAGAGAGAGGGATGGAAAGAGAGAGAGGGATGGAAAGAGAGAGAGGGATGGAAAGAGAGAGAGGGATGGAAGAGAGAGAGAGGGATGGAAAGAGAGAGAGGGATGGAAAGAGAGAGAGGGATGGAAAGAGAGAGAGGGATGGAAAGAGAGAGAGGGATGGAAAGAGAGAGAGGGATGGAAAGAGAGAGAGGGATGGAAAGAGAGAGAGGGATGGAAGGAGAGAGAGGGATGGAAAGAGAGAGAGGGATGGAAAGAGAGAGAGGATGGAAGAGAGAGAGGGATGGAAAGAGAGGAGAGGGATGGAAAGAGAGAGAGGGATGGAAAGAGAGAGAGAAATGGAAAGAGAGAGAGAGATGGAGAGAGAGAGAGAGAAGGAAAGAGAGAGAGAGATGGGAAGAGAGAGAGAGAGAGAGAGAGCAGAGAGGAGAGAGAGAGAGAGAGAGAGAGAGAGAGAGGGAGAGAGAGAGAGGGAGAGGGAGAGGGAGAGGGAGAGGGGAGAGGGAGAGGGAGAGGGAGAGGGAGAGGGAGAGGAGAGGGAGAGAGAGAGAGAGAGAGAGTGAGAGAGAGAGAGAGAGAGAGAGAGAGAGAGAGAGAGAGAGAGAGAGAGAGAAAGAAAGAAAGAAAGAGATGGAACTCAAGACAGAGAGACAAACCGAAGTCCAGACTGAGTGTTGTTTGCAGTACTTACGGAATGATGCTCTTCAGCCAAATACGTATTATCATCGCACCTAATATGTGGTTAGTAACACCTTCAGAAAATTTTGTGCTACACATATTTTTTTTTTAATAAAGACCGATGATTCTTATGTTTTGCAACATCTAAGTCTTGACTGCAATCAGCCAAAAACGCAGTATCATTGCATCGAAGAGATCCCATTAGCCTTCCTCTCACGGGCGGCCATTGCAAGCCTCCAGCCCCGCTTGGCATCACGCCTTCTCCTCTCCTAACCCCACAACTGCACCGACTCTGTTGAACTTTTCAAAACACCTATAAAACTTTTAGCGTAACAAAAACACTCTCCTTTCCCCCTTCATAAACTCTCAGGCAAACGCAACGCTCTGCGAACTCTTTTTTTATATTTATTTACACACGGTTTTATATCTTTTATCTGTGATCATCTCCTGTAACGTGAGAGGCATTTGTTTGCGGTCTTCGTTGCATGTCCAGGCAAGTTCTGAATTAACGCATCGAGGCTTTGCGTCGACGCCCTTCGCTTACTCTGTCGCAGCGTCCGTCCAGGTCTCGTTGGTGAATGAAAGGGGCTACGGCGTCTTCAGCCCTCACTGGAGCCATAGCCGCCCGGAAAAAGGAATTCCTAACCCTCCCAACTGCGCGAGGTGTAAGCTGCCTTGGCAAACACCTAGTTTTCATAATCCGCTCTCTGCCCTGCTCTCCCTGCCTTCCCTGCCGCCTGTATCCACCCACTTGTGAGACGATATTCACCCTCTTCACACGCGGGAGACGAAGGGTGCGAAGGTGGATGGAAGGCGTGAGAAAGCGTACACGGCGATGGAATAATCTATTTTATGCCTTTTCCATTTCTGCTGCTTGCCTAATGGGGTCGGTTTGAATGTACTTCTCTTGAAGTTTTATTGACAAATCAGTGTTGGAAAGGGACATTTTAAACAAGTACACCCATGCGGTGCTTGTGTTTAGTATGCTCTACTGTTTAGTGTTTGTGTTTAGTATGCTGTACTCTGCAGTCAATCTTCTCGTCGCTCACGTTTTTTCCTCCCTTTTTTCCTCGGGTCTCCTGTAGGTGTTCATGAAAAGCTGTTGTTTCCTCTTTTAGCCCTCCGTAGCCCCTCGCACAGCCTCCCTATTTTCCTTATATTGCCCTCCTCTGGCCCTTTCCGAGCTTTCACCAAAGTTCTTTTTGTTTTCTTCCTCTTTCCGTCTGCATTTCCCAGTCATTTTGGTTTCATCTTCCCTCGATTTCTCCTTTTGCTCTACCCCGGATGGAGTCCCATTCGTCCCCTTTTGGATTCAGCTTCACGTGTCCTCTTCTTTATCCTCCTGTTCCTCTTTTTATCCTCACCTCCGAACCCCCTTTCCTGCTGCTCCTTCGCCGCCGACCTCGTAACCCCGTCCTTATCCCCATCACTTTCCTCCTTACTCCATCCCTACCCCTTTCCTGGCTCCATCACACTCCTCCACGCCCCCATCACTTCCCTCCCCACTTCGTCCCCATTCCTCCCTCTTCCCAACCCCATCCCCTCCCTCTTCCTAGCCCCACCCGCTCCCCCTTCCTGGCCTCATCCCCCTCCCTTCCAAGCCCGATCACACTCCTCCCCACCCCCATCCTAGTTCCATCACTTCCCTCCCTACTCCATCCCCTCCCCCCTTCCTTGCCCATTCCTTTCCCCTTCCTAGCCCCATCACTACCCTCCCAACTCCGTCCCCATCCCCCCCCCTTCCTAGCCGTATCACCTCTCCCTTCCAGGCCCCATCCCCTCCCCCGTCCAAGCCCAATCCCTCCACCTTCCTAGCCCAATCCCCCCTTCCTAGCCCCATCACTACCCTCCCAACTCCGTCCCCATTCCCTCCCCCTTCCTAGACACATCCCCTCCCCCTTCCTAGCCCCATTCCCTCACCCCTCCTAGCCCCATCACTACCCTCCCAACTCCGTCCCCATCCCCTCCCCCTTCCTCGCCCAATCCCCTCCTCCTTCCTAGCCGCATCCCCTCTCCCTTTCCTGGCCCCATCCCTTCCTTCCCCACTTCGTCCCCATCCCCACTTTCCTCCTATCCTTCGAGAGCTCGCAGTGTCCCGTCGCGGCTCGGCTTGTGTAAGGAGGACCGGCAGCTGGAACTCAAATGCCGATTAGGTTTCGATTTTTGCCTCTTTCCTTTTCTTTTCTTTTCTTTTCTTCTTTTCTCTCCTCTCTCTCTCATCTCTTCCCCTCTCAGGTGCGATTCTCTCTCTTTGCTTTTTCGATTTTTTGTGTATTTTATTTGCTTTGCTTTGCTATTCTCGTTGCATCTCTTTTGTTATCCTCCGACACCTGTGTGAGAAATGTTCGTGCAAAGAACAAATTTATGGAGGGATGGAACGAGGGAACGGCGAGGTGTGGGAAGGGGGTGGGTAGAGGAGATGAGGGGGAGGGGGGAAGGGGAAAAATGGGAAAAAATGTAAGAGATGAGGGAAGGAAGAAGAGGGAGAGGACGAGAGGGGTTGGGGGAGGGAGAAGAGGTTGGGAGGCAAATGGAGGGACGGAAAATTAAAGGCTAAAAGAAGAGGGATAGGGAGTAGGGAGGTGGGAAAACAGAGAAAAGGGAAAAGCTGGATGA
>NC_091569.1:9279519-9284519 GCF_042767895.1 Penaeus vannamei | reverse complement strand
ATATATTGATAAGTTGATATATAGTATATATATATATATATATATATATATATATATATATATATATATATATATATATATATTTGTGTATGTATATATAGATAATTTCATATATATTATATATATGTATATATATGCATGTACACACACACACACACACACACACACACACACACACACACACACACACACACACACACACACACACACACACACACACACACACACACACACACACACACACACACACACACACACACACACACACACACACACACACACACACACACACACACACACACACACACACACACACACACACACACACACACACACATATATATACATATGCACATACATATACATGAAAAATGACTCATTTGATCTGCCCTTTACATTGTGTCACTTTAGTTTTGGATTTGATTTATCTTGCCCATATCCGACATTAAACACTTTGATGTTTATGAATAGCCAGTAATATGAAAAGTAAATTATTGATCTGGGATATCTGTGCTAAACATTTAATTGATGTCTGATAATGATGTTAATGATAATTACAAATATGATTTTTTCATTACTACTTATTGCTAATGCGTTTCATTTGATTAATTTCCACATTTTGTCTGAACGTTTTTTTTTTCTCTTTTCAGGTAAGTGGACACAGGCTGAAAGAGCTTTCAGTCAACTCTCCTCGGTAATCATCTGTTACGGATGTATGATTTATTTTAGTCACATTAATTAGATAATTAATGTGATTGGACTCATATCGCAAGGCAAAAAAAAAAAATGGTTGTTTTTTTCCTTTTTCTTTTCGTCGTTTTAAATTCATCATCGCAAGTTCTCTCTATCCTTTTCGCAGTTTCTTCTGCACGTTTCTTTACCCTTTCCTTTTATTCTTGCTTGTCTTACCTCCTCCTTGGCGTGGCTGAAGTCGGTCAGCTGTTCCGAAATGCAGAGGTGGGCCAGGTAGCCGGTCGGCGAGGGAGGAAAGGAAGGAATTAACTACATAAATCCATATCTTCCTTCTGGGCGATATGCCGCGCGAAAGGAATTGTTTTTGTTCCACTTCCTTTTGGGTTTTCTTTCGCTTCCAATTGTGGAAAGGAGGAGGTAAAGTGTAAGATGATACGATGCGAGAGGGAGAGAGAAAAGAGGAGAGGAGAGGAGAGGGGAAGGGAGGGGAAGAGAGGGGAGGGGAAGGGAGGGAGGGGAAGGGAGGGGAGGGGAGGGAGGGAAGGGAGAAGGGAGGGAAGGGAGGGGAGAAGAGGAGAGGAGGAGAGGAGAGGAGAGGAGAGGAGAGGAGAGGGAGGAGGAGAAGGGAGGGGAGGGAGGAGGGGAGGAGAGGGGAGGAGAGGAGGGGAGGAGAGGAGAGGAGAGGGGAGGAGATAAGATGAGAGGAAAGAAATGAGAAGAGAAGTGGGAAGAAGAAAATAAGAAAAATCGGAGACAGCAAATAAGAGAGATAGAGAGGGAGAAATCAAGGAAGATTGTAAAGAGAGCATAGAGCGAGTAAATGAGAGAGAGAAATTGAAGAAGATTCGAGACAGAGAAAATAAGAAAGATAATGAACGAATAAAGGAGAAAGAGGCATAGAGAGAAATTAAGGAAGGATCGAGGGAGAGTGATTAAGAGAGAAAGAGGACGAGAGAGAGGATTACAAATAGAAAGGGAGAGAGGGGAGAAAGAGAGAGGGGGAGAGGGCAAAGAGAGAGAGAAGGCAAGGGGAGATAAATGGAAAGGGAGAAAAGGAGGGCTAGGGGGAGAGGGAAAGAGAGGGGAGAGGGGAGAGGGGAGAAGAAGAGAGAGAGAGAGGGAAAAGGAGAGAGAGAGACTAACAAAGCTAATCTCTAGAGAAGAGTAGACACAATAAAATCATGAGTTAAATTTCAGAGTAGGAAGTATAATATGCAAATGGAGAAGGAAAACTCTGATATGAAGCTTAAGATAAAAAAGCAAGGATTGTAGCCGAGGAAACGGAAAATAAAGGAAAGATCATTATGTGAAATAAACATAAAAATATATATATATAAACCGCAAATTGGAAGGAAAGGACGTCATTTTCAGAAAAAAAAGAATAATAACAGCATTCCTTCGTTTCCCCTCTCCCATTCCCTCCCTCCTCCCTTTCCCCTTCCCCTCCCTACCTCCTTGCTTCTAGGCTTTTGCGTCTCTCCCTCCCTCCCTTCCTACGTCGGAAAATGTTTAAATGTTTCATTACCTCGGACGGACCCCACTGCGTCTATCTGCACATTCTGACCCCCTGATCCCCCCCTCTCTCCCTCTCCCCCCCCCCCCTTCCATCCCCCACGCAAGCTAAGGTTCAACTTCAACTTGAGTCGCTTTTCATCAGGGACAAGGGGGCGCGCGCGTTCCCTTCAGGGGGTGCTGGGAGGAGCGGGGGGAGAGCGAGTAGGGATGGGGGGGTGGGGGTCGGAACGGCATGATCAGGGGACGGCTTCGTTCAGGGTTCGATTCTCGTTTTCGGATGACGGGCTGGGTTCGGCTGGGCGTTCGAGGGGCCAGGGCGGACGTCCGGCTGAGCGGAGGCATCGGCTTGGGGATAGACGTCAGGGAAGGGACGTCAGGGAAGGGACGTCAGCTTAGGAATGGGCTTGCCGAATGCGGGTAAACAGCGAGCGAGGATTGGCTGTCGGCTGGGAATTGATGTCAGCCTGGGACTCGGGGTCAGCTGAGATATGGGCGTCAGTCTGGGAATGGACATCAGTTCGGAATAAAAGTCAGCTGAGAATTGGAACCGGTTTAGGAATGGCATCAGCCTGGGAATGTTAGTTAGTTAGGAAACAGATGCCAGCTTAGGAATTAATATGACCTCGAGCGGACGCAGACTAAGACGTGTGTAAATAGTCCAAGAACAGGTTAAATAAAAACAATAAAGAAAGAAACAAACAAAAAAAAAGGATAACTGCGAGGAGACGTCAAGAAGAGGGGAAATATGAGAAAAAAAAGACAACGACGAGAAATATATGATAAGAAAGAAAGAAAGAAAAAAAAGGATAACCGCGAGGAGACGTCAATAAAAAGGGAAATATGAGAAAATAAAAAAAAAGACAACGAAGAGAAAAACATGATCAAAGTAAAGATAGAAGAAAAATAAAACGATGTTAGGAAATGTGCGAAGTAAGAAGGCAAGAAGGAGGGGGGAGAAAATTAGTATGATAATGGAATTAAGTTGGACTTAAAGAAGCAAAGCTCAAGAAGAGGAACAATTAAGGATAAGAATGAGAGAAAAGAAAAAAAAAGAAAAAAGAAAGGATTAAAACAAAAGAAAAGAGAAAGAGAGAGAGAGGAAAAAAAGACAAATTCGATTTAATTAGAAAGTCTCATCTCCACGGGGACCTCATACCCATTACAGACTCCTCAGGATCATCATGGGCGACATGAGGGGGATCCCGTGCTCATCAGGGGCGTGGGGGAGAGTGGACGATGTGGGGGGGAGATGGCGGGGGGGAAGGGAGGGGGTGGTAATGGGGGTCTCACGTTGAGCACACATTGATGAGGCGGGCGCTGCTGGTGAGGGGAAGGAGGGGAGGGGAGCTATGGGGGATGGAGCAGGGGAGGGGGGAAGGCTAAGGGGGTGGAAGGATGGACTCGTGAGGGAGAGGGAGGGTGAATAGGGTGGGGGTCAGGGGGCCAGGTGGGAAGAGGTGGGAGGGGGAGGGGGAATGGGGCGGACCAGATGAGGAGGAAGAGAGAAGAGAGCTGAGGTCGGAGAGGAGATTTAGAAGGAGGAATGGGAGGGGGGGTAGGCGGGGGGGTGTAATGGTGAAGAAATAGGGAGAAAGGGAAGGTTGAGATTAGAGGAGAAGAACGCGCGGTAAGCGAAGGGAAATCTGTGGGTACAGGTGAGGTTCGACGAAGCGGAGGAGGAGGGGGAGGCGAAGTTGGCGAGAGGGTGGGGGAGGTAGGCGAAGGCAGAGCGAAGGGGTTGAAGCTGAAGAAGTTGAGAAGGAAAAGACGAGGACTAGGTTAAGGGTTGGCATGAAGGAGGTTCAGGGTGGAAGAGGAGAAGGGGAATGAGGTTGAAATTACAGGGGTTTGGGATGAAAGAGCATTAGGGAGGGGGCGGGGGGCTGGCGAGGGCTGTGATGAGGGCACAAAGAGAGGCGGGCACGGTCGTGACGGCCGACGGAGGGCCGCCGGGGACCCGTAAAACCTCGCCACTCCATTGAAATACTGCCCCGCGCCGTGTGCTGCCGCCTCCCCTCCTTCGGCCGCGCTGGCGTTGCTTCTGAAGGTGTGTCGTGTTGCTTCCTCCCCGTCGCCCGCGTGCGTTGCTGCTTCTCCTCCTCCCGAACGGCCCTTGAAGTGCGAAGTGCCGTCATCCTGCCGTCGCGTCTCGCCAGTATGCGTCGCTTGCCGCTTCTTCTCAATGAGTCTGGTGTTGCCTTTCTCCCGAGGTTGTGATGCGTTGCTTCCCTTCACCTTCGCATCAAAGGTGTTGCTTTTTCTCTTGCCAGTGCGTGGCGTTGCTTCCTTCCTAGCCGTGTTGATTTGCTCTTTCTCCTCTCGGTGTGTTTTTTATGTATTCTTTATTTTTGTTTCTTCTCTTCTCGGCGTATGGCGTTGCTCATCATTTTTTTTCTTTTTTGTGTTGCTTCTTCCTTCTGCAGTATATATTTTGAATATCTTTTCCATCGTTTTACTGTCTCTCCATCTCTCTTTCTGTCTCTCGAGCGATGACTCACCCCGTCCCGTGGTCTCTCCTGTGATGCTACTCCTTTTCACCCGCGAGGTTTTCTTACATTCACGGGCTTGGCTGTGGCGAGGCTTTGCGATGCTCTCTCGTCCCTGTTGGAGGGGGAAGGTGGTGCTCTCCTGGTCGCTGGGGATGGAGTGGAGGAAGCCGGTTGTGGGGGAGGTGTCGCTGGGGATGGAGTGGAGGAAGCCGGTTGTGGGGGAGGTGTCGCTGGGGAGGGAGTGGAGGAAGCCGGTTGTGGGGGAGGTGTCGCTGGGGAGGGAGTGGAGGAAGCCGGTTGTGG
>NC_091569.1:9267019-9274519 GCF_042767895.1 Penaeus vannamei | reverse complement strand
ACATATTGAATTAAACCGGTCAGTCGATAAGAAATAAGTCTTCGCACCAATAGATAAATAGATAAAAAGCAAAAGCGATACGCATTTGATAAGCAGAAAAACATTGATGAATTAGAATAAAGTTTTAAGATATATGGTTAGATAAATGACGAGGTAGAGAGTGTTGTTATGGCGACCGGTTATTGAATAAGGAATGAAAGAAATGAATGATAAATAGAAAGGCGAATAGATAAGTAGATGAATTGTGAATTAGACTGACAAACCAGTAGAGAAGTTGAGTGATTAATCGGTAGAATAAATTAATGAATAGGGGAATGATGGATTGACTTGATAGATGATAGATGTACGAATTGAGAAATTAATCAGCGAATTGATGAATAGATCAGATAGATTGTTATATTGACAAATAAATTAGTTGATAAGGTGCGGAAATAGATTGGTAAGTAAATTGATAATTTCATGATATATATTGAATGACGACTGCATTGAAGGACAGATAGAAATTTTATCTAATTTTGAAACAAAGGAGAACTTGAGCTGAATATTGTATTGCACGCGCTAGTATTTCCAGCGACAGACCGCGATGCCACCGACGTAAAAATACGATGCCACTGACGTAACAGTAAGATGCCACCGACATAACAGTAAGATGCCACTGACGTAAAAATAAGATCCCATTAACGTTATAATAAGATGCCATCGACGTAACAGTAAGATGCCACCGACGTTACAATAAGATGCCACCGACGTTACAATAAGATGCCACCGACGTAAAAATACGATGTCACCGACGTAACAGTAAGATACCATCAACGTTACAGTAAGATGCCACCGACGTAAGAATAAGATGCCACCGACGTTACAATAAGATGCCACCGACGTTACAATAAGATGCCACCGACGTAAAAATACGATGTCACCGACGTAACAGTAAGATACCATCAACGTTACAGTAAGATGCGACCGACGTAAGAATAAGATGCCACCGACGTTACAATAAGATGCCACCGACGTTACAATAAGATGCCACCGACGTAAGAATAAGATGCCACCGACGTAACAATGATAAGAGTACATCACACACACACACACACACACACACACACACACACACACACACACACACACACACACACACACACACACACACACACACACACACACACACACACACACACACACACACACACACACGCACACACACACACACATGCACAATCCAACAGACACACATCCCGCTGCACCGACGCGCCCGCGCCTACAGGAAGCAGCGCACGTATAGCCTTAGATCCTGAATAATAATCCGGCCGAGAGCCCCTCCCATTATTAAGATAATTGACGCGTTAATCGCAGCACGAGACAAATTTGATTGAGGAAAACTTTTAATTAACACTAGCATTACTCATGATAAATGCGTGACGTCATTAAGAATCGTCTCGGATCGCGATTACGTTCAATCTTTTGGTCTTTTATGCGCGCGCGGATTAGGCCCGGATGGGAGGGGGGGGGGGGCGGAGGCGGAGGAGAGAGGGAAGGGGAAGGGGTGGAAGAGGAAGATGAGTGAGAAGGGGAAGGAAGGGAGGGAGGAAGAGGAGCGAGGGAAGTGGAAGGGGTGGGAGAGGAAGAACAGCGAGAAGTGAAGGGAGGGAAGGAAGGAAGGAAGGAAGGATAGATGGATGGATGGATGGAGGGAGGGAGGGAGGGAAGGGTGTGTGTGTTTTTGTGAGAGAGAGAGAGAGAGAGAGAGAGAGAGAGAGAGAGAGAGAGAGAGAGAGAGAGAGAGAGAGAGAGAGAGAGAGAGAGAGAGAGAGAGAGAGAGAGAGAGAGAGTGGAACCCTTTACATGTACGTGAAAGGGCCTTTAGTCGAATCCCTTTTAAATTGAATATTATTTAAGTTAGCAGCCTCCATTTAAAGCATCGTTGGTCCCGTTGATTAAACTTTAATTTCTAAGCTCATTTTGATTCCGAAGCTTATTCTTGGCGAAGGCTCCCCCACCCACCCCTCCACCCCCCCAATCCCTGCCCCCAACCCGTTCATCTTAGCGCGAAGAGACAAAGACTATTTAAAGTACTTTCTAATACTTGATTTCTTCGGTTCGTTTGTTAATAGATAGTGGATCACTAAAAGGCAACATGCGAATGAGTGCATGCGAAACGTATGATTTTTTCTTAAAAAAAAAACTATGGTGTCTGACATCTTTGGGTCATTACATGTTCTGCCATAACACTTTACAAAGAGGAGTTTCTGAAAGAAATGCTGTTACGTGATAATTTATTCCTGCTTAAGCCACCAACTATTATAATTTGGTAAGACAAATTAAATGCGTTATTGATTTTAGATGATTATGTACGAAAATTTATGGAGCACATATCGTTCAAGAACATCGAGAATTATTTAACGGAGGTCAAGTAATTCATGTTGCTATGAACTCACATAAACATCATATTTACTGTGTATCAACAATAAAATTCGGAGTACAACATACGATCTTAAATTGTTTACAGTAGTTTATATTATTAATGTATCCTAATTTGATTACATCCTCCTCCATAATTATTTCTTATTGACTGACGGCGACAGCGAGGGAAAAAAAAACGTTTAACAGTTTACGCCAAAAACTGAATCGTAAAACAACGGAGGGAGAGAAAGGAGAGAAGGGAGAAGCCGACTAGTAAGGTATGGCAAGAGGGAGAAATGTAGCTTCATTTGGTCTGTAGTGATATGCCGTTTATAGAACGTTTGTTTATGTGGTAAGAGTGGAAGTTTGCTAGGGCGTCAGGTTAAGTATATGTATATGTATATGTAGTGTATTTATTCGTGTAGTTTTTGCTGTTGTTTCGTGATACAATGAATATAGTCGTTTAAATATCGCAAATGAATGTTTAATTTTTGTTGTAGTTTTGTGGTTGTTCAATGGAAAGTTGATTTTTTTCGGTTTGGAGTTTCAAGTATGGTTCACAAGGGACTTGTGAGAGAGAGAGAGAGAGAGAGAGAGAGAGAATGAAAGAGAGAGAGAGAGAGAGACTGAAAGAGAGAGAGACTGAAAGAGAAAGAGAAATAGAGACAGACAGACAGACAGACAGACAGACAGACAGACAGACAGACACAGACACAGACAAACACACACACACACATTAATTTAGGTCAATTTTCATTCGCGCACATCTCTAACGGCAAGGTTAACCACGTGGAATCGTTGAATTGACACATTGTGATATGATTTCTTATCTAGGACAATTCCGTAGCAAATTGCTTCTAGATGAGTTTTATTATATAAATCACAACCAATTATTTGTTGTGTTACGTTTCACCCATTCACTTTAACTAATAAAACGTTGCACTTGACCTTTGCCCGTCAAGAAGAGTTGACAGCTTTGCCAGATGCCTTTAGTGATAAGTTGTCTCTCTGCGAATAAGAGAGCGTTTCCATTTCTCTCTCTCTCTCTCTCTCTCTCTCTCTCTCTCTCTCTCTCTCTCTCTCTCTCTCTCTCCTTCTCTCTCTCTCTCTCTCTCTCTCTCTCTCTCGTTCTCTCTCCTTCTCTCTCTCTCTCCTTCTCTCTCCCCTTCTCTCTCGCTCTCTCGCTCTCTCGCTCTCTCTCTCTCACTTTCTCTTCTCTCTCTCTCTCTCTCTCTCTCTTTCTCTCTCTCTCTTTCTCTCTCTCTCTCTCTCTCTCTCTCTCTCTCTCTCTTTTTATCTCCCTCTCTCTCTCTCGCTCTCTCTCTCTCTCTCCCTCTCCCTCTCCCTCTCCCTCTCCCTCTATCTATCTATCTATCTATCTATCGATCTATCTATCCATTTCTCTCTCTCTCTCTCTCTCCTTCTCTCTCTGCCATTTCAAGCTCCACCTTATTAGAATACAAGTTGCATTTTTTCTTTTTGTCTTTGCCGGAGCGCTGAAGATGCGGAGATTAAGGCCATTGTTTGACACCGCTCCGATCGGATGCGTTGTTTATAGTAACAGCAGGTTTATTTACAATATAGTTGAGGAGAAATATTTTGACAGTTGTGGTGTGCACTATCCTTCCCTTTATTTTCCCGTCTTACCTCTTCCTTAATTTTCACTTTGCTTGTATGTCTTTCTCATCTCTTTCTTCCCATCCCTTCCCTAAGCTTTCATTTTCTTCCTATTCTATCTGTTCCCGTACTTTTCTCTCTTCCATTCCCCTTTCCATCACCTTTCTTCTATTTTCTTTTTTTTCTCTACACCATGCTGGGAAAAAAGTAGAACAAGAAAAAAAGTTAAGATGATCACGATGGTGACTATGGTGATGATCATGATGATGGCAGTTATGACAATGGTGACGATGGTGGTGATGATCACGATAGTAAAGATGACGATGGTGGTGGTGGTGATGATGATGATGATGATGATGATGATGATGGTGATGACTGTGATTGTCATGTAAGCTCCATAAAAGGTAAATGAATAGGAAGAGACAAGAAGAGACGAGAGGATAAACCGAAACTAAAAGTAGGCGAAAGGTACACCTACAAACGTACATATATTACAAAAAGAAAGAAAGGGCAAGGTAAGATGGCATTTTGTAGGGGAATTACATATGCCTTTACGAATATCCTGCGCTCTATAACATGCTATGGTATAAGGAAATGATACGCTATTATGCAGGAGAATTAGAAAGAAATTCTACGTTGTATCATTGTATCATATGGTTTGTTGTAAGGAAATCATTTGCTGCAATGTGTATAAGAGAGAATTAGAAGAATAATAGAATTACAGAAAAGAAGAAAACGGATTAAGCTCCTTGTTCATACTTCTCCTCCTTATTACATCACCGCAAAGTTCACACAGATTTATCCGCAGCTAAATGGGAGTTATTGCGGGCTAAAGTTCCGTATTCTGTGGAACGTATTCGTTAGAGGAAGGAGGCGGTATGAATTTCGTTATTAGATTTTAGAGCAGAGATTAGAAGTGGTGCATGAGAACGCGCCGGATTTGTTTAAAGGTTTATTTATTTCGTGAAAGAATGGCGTGGGTGTCTCTGTGTTGGTGAATGCATGTTTATCTGTTTTCTGTTGGTCGATTCTTTGGGCCAGGTAATTGACTGGTATGATCTAGGGTTCACAGTTCAGAGGAAACTTTGTTTGAGAATCTAGTGTAAAATCAAAAGGATGTTGTAATTTGTTCTTGTATGAATAATATTGTAAAAGCTTATTGTTGAAGAATATCCTCCAAAACCTTGCATCTTGGAGAACGCTTGGCTTACGCTTTTTAAAAAGAGAGAGAGAAAAAATCAGCTGATAATAACCTGGCTCGTACCTGCCTGGTAACTAGTTCAGTGTGGCATGCACGTAGTTTACCTGTGTCATGAGCTGGTCGGTTTAGCGGCGGCAGAAAAGAGTTGGGCGAGGGAGGCCGGCGGGGCGGGGAGGCAGGGAGATAGGGAGAGCAGGGAGGTGAGGAAGGGGAGGGGCCAGGGCGCTTATATCTTGCATGTGGTTTACTCAGGATATCATGCAGAGCCCCGGAGAAAGGGGAGTGGAAACGGGGGCTAGGGTGGGATGGGGGGCTGCGCATGCGGCACACACTTGATTTCGTGCTAAGGATTCTCTGGCTCCCTTCCTCCTTCCTCCCCTCCCTCCTCCTCCTCCTCCCCCCTCCCCCTCCTGGCTGCAGCAGATGGTTTGCAAAGTGTCATGCAGTGAGCGTCATGCACCCCCTTCCCCTTCCCGCTCCCCTCCCCTCCCCCCTGGTCATGAAGACGAGACATTCCAGAAACAGGGTCGCTTCTTTAATGCTCCGGGGCATATACTTGGTTGGGAGCGGCGTGGCATTAAAAACGATTTATATAAATGCAACCTTGGATGACTTGTTTATTTTTCATTTAGAGATCATGTAATGGACCTCGACCATGAGAAGTGGGACTAGGGGGCTGGGGGGGAGAGAGGGGGAGGGGTTAGGTTCAACCATGCACTGACCCCATGCACTGACTCCCCTCCCTCCCTTCCTCTCCTCTCCTCCTCCCTTCCTCTCCTCTCCTCCTCCCTTCCTCTCCTCTCCTCCTCCCTTCCTCTCCTCTCCGCTTCCCTTCCTCTCCTCTCCTCTCCTCCCCCTTCCTCTCCTCTCCTCCTCCCTTCCTCTCCTCTCCTCCTCCCTTCCTCTCCTCTCCTCCTCCCTTCCTCTCCTCTCCTCCTCCCTTTCTCTCCTCTCCTCCTCTCTCCTCCCTCTCCTCTCCCTCTCCTCCTCCCTCACCTCTCCTCTCCTCCTCCCTTCACCTCCCCTTTCCTCCTCCCTTCCTCTCCTCTCCTCCTCCCTTCCTCTCCTGTCCTCCCTTTCTCTCCTCTCCTTCTCCCTTCCTCTCCTCTCCTCCTCCCTTCCTCTCCTCTTCTCCTCCCTTCCTCCCCTCTCCTCCCTTCCTCTCCTCTCCTCCTCCCTCCCTCTCTCTCTCCCTCCTCCCTTCCTCTCCTCCCTCTCCTCCCTTCCTCTCCTCTCGTCCCTTCCTCTCCTCTCCTTCTCCCTTCCTCCCCTCTCCTCCTCCTTCCTCTCCTCTCCTCCTCCCTTCCTCTCTCCTCTCCTCCTCCCTTCCTCTCCTCTCCTCCCTCCCTTCCTCTCCTCTCCCTCCCTCCCTTCCTCTCCTCTCCTCCTCCTTCCTCCTCTCTCTCCTCTCCGGCTTCCCTTCCTCTCCTCTCCTCTCCCTCCCCCTTCCTCTCCTCTCCTCCTCCCTTCCCTCTCCTCTCCTCCTCCCTTCCTCTCCTCTCCTCCTCCCTTCCTATCCTCTCCTCCTCCTGCTTCTCTCTCTCTCTCCTTCTCCCTTTCTCTCCTTTCTCTCCTCTCCTCTCCTCCCTCCCTTCCTCCTCTCCTCCTCTCCTCCCCTTCCTCTCCTCTCCTCCTCCCTTCCCTCTCCTCTCCTCCTCCCTTCCTCTCCTCTCCTCCTCCCTTCCTCTCCTCTCCTCCTCCCTTCCTCTCCTGTCCTCCCTTTCTCTCCTCTCCTTCTCCCTTCCTCTCCTCTCCTCCTCCCTTCCTCTCCTCTTCTCCTCCCTTCCTCCCCTCTCCTCCCTTCCTCTCCTCTCCTCCTCCCTTCCTCTCCTCTCCTCCTCCCTTCCTCTCCTCCTCTCCTCCCTTCCTCTCCTCTCGTCCCTTCCTCTCCTCTTCTCCTCCCTTCCTCCCCTCTCCTCCTCCCTTCCTCTCCTCTTCTCCTTCCTACCGCGTCAACGTCCTCCCCTTATTCAACTTATCGACCCCTCATCTTTCTTCGTATCTCGCGGACCCTCTCTCTCGCATACACGCATACGCACGCTCGGATGCACACTCGAAAATACGGGGATGTGCAACGGCAACGCTAACAATGCGCACATGCAACACACACGGAAGAACACACGCACGCACGCACGCACGCACGCACGTACCCACCCGCCCGTACGCACACACACATACGTGCAGGCAGCCTAACAAACGTGCGGGACCTTGCTCTCTTCGTCGTCTTAATCAAGCGTTGAAGAACCGAGCATTACGAGCCCTGAAAGTTGAATAAATGATTG
>NC_091569.1:9249519-9252019 GCF_042767895.1 Penaeus vannamei | reverse complement strand
CGATACTAAGAGGCTATAGACACGACTTCAAGTTATCGCATCCAAGTTGCAGGGAAAGCAGGAGTCAAAGTTGCAAGCCTCTTTTTTTTTTGCCAAGCTCTTATGAGGTATAAATGAGGATGGAGAATACTGCGATGATCGGTATTGCGGCCAGACAGGCGAGGAGGGCGTCGTAGTCACGGACGCCGATGGAAGAGAGAACGAAAAGAAGAAAATCGGTGACGGCGGGGAAACAAGGGCGCATCGGTGGGCGGGGTTAGTGGAGGGGGTGGGGGGAAGGGGGGAAGGGAGTGGGGGCGGTCCATGGCAGGTCAGGATCATGGGCGGGGATGGTGATCGCGGCTAATTACGTTTTTTTCCTCATGACCTTTGACCCGGCCCGTTCGAGAGCGCCGGGTCGTGAGAGGGAGAGATCGCGGGAGGTCGGCGGGGCGATTAGGTGGGGCGTAGTTAACCGCCTGATTTTACGGTCGGCGATAATGCTTGCGTGTGCTTTCGGGAATAGGGCGGGGGGTTGGGGGAAGGGTGGGGGTGGGGAGGTAGGGGAAGGGTGGGTTGGGGGAGAAGTAGGGGAAGGGTGGGTTGGAGGGGGAAGGGTAGGGGGTGGGAGGTAGGAGAAGGGTGGGTTGGAGGGGGAAGGGTGGAGGAGGTAGGGGACGGGTGGGTTGGGGGTGTGGGGGAAGGGTGGGGGTGGGAGGTAATGGATGACAGAGAGAAGGGCTAGGGGAGGTAGGAGATGGCAGAGGGAGTGGGGGTAGTGTCGGGGTTGGGTTAGAGGAGGGATGGGAAGTCGGTGAGGGGAGGGGGTATCGGGGGTTAGGTAAGAGGAAGAGGGGATTAGGGGGTTAGGATTGGTACGGGGGGAGGGGGTAGGATGGGTATAAGATGCAGGATTTCCTCTTATGATTATTGGTGATTCGCTAATCGAGGTGGAGCGGAGACGAAGGAGGAGGGGGGTTGGAGGGGGGGGGTTAATGAGCGTTTGTTTGACCTCGCTATTATTATAAATGGTTTGTTTAATATCTTTGTTATTCGATCGTGATGCCCACAATATAATCTGAAATGTTTATTGGAAAATGAGTCCCTTTGCTATTCCGTCAGTCAATAACATTATTACTCATGTTTTTGTTATATTTTCAGTTAATGTTATTATAATTGTTATTGTTGTTGTTATTATTTATAATATTATTATACTTATTATTGTTATTATGATTATTATTGTAATTATTTTTTATTGTATTATTATTATCATTATCATTGTTGTTATCGTTATTATTAGCATTATTATTATTTTTATCGCTATTCTTACTCTCATTCTTCTTATTATTTAAAAAATATATATAATTACTATTACTTTTATTATTGCTATTATTATGATGATGATGGTATTAGTAGTAGTAGTATTATCATTATGATAATGATTATTATGATTAATATTATTACCAGTATTATTATTGCTATTTTTGTTATTATTGTTATTATTAATATTATGATGATCATCAACATAATTGTTGTTATTATCATTATTATTGTTGCTGTTATTAGTTTTATTATTATTAATGTTATTATTATGATCATCATCAAGATAATTGTTGTTATTATCATTATTATTGTTGCTGTTATTAGATTTATTATTATTAATGTTATTATTATTGTAGTTAATGTTATTATTATCATCATCATCATCACTAATAATATTATTGTTATTGATATTATTGTTATTATTATTATTATTTTATTACTTTTATTATTTCTATTATTATTATTATTATGTTATTACTTTTATTATTTCTATTATTATTACTATCATCATCATTCTTGTCATTCTTGTCATTGTTATTAATGGTACTAGTAGTAGTTTTTTATTTGTTATTACAATTTTTAGCTATAGGCATCATTATTTTCTTCTGAACTGTTATAAGTATCTTTATCCTCGTTTTCGATAATTATATCACTATAGTTTGTATTACTATAGTTAGTTGTCACCACTATTTATTTTATCAAATTTTACAAAAGTCGATCTGGGAGAAATGATGTCAACGCCAGAATTCCCATCATTACCAGGTGCAGTTTAATATAAGTATACGGATGGCCATAGATAGGAAAAGGGATTTATCGTTATTTTATGTTACTTGCTAAAACACCCGAGTAGAGTGGAAGTGGAAGCCAATGCTGCAAAAAATAGTTCTCTCGTTCGCCAAAGCGCCGGGAGCATTACGCGCCATGCTGTTGTATGCATTTGTGTGTATGGAGGGAGTTGTTCAAAATGGCATTGGATGGGATATCTTTAGTGGCCGTAATGGCGTACGGAATCACATTTTATAGAGCTACCTTTTATACCCTGTACAGCATGTTCATTAGGAAGCTATGAAACTGCTTTACAACCATAAAAGGCGGTTATTCGTATAATTGTAAAGATAAGCGCATAGGGTCTGTATTGTGTGCGGACATGGGCGATAAGGGTGTATTTCCACTCTTTTTTTTCCTGAAAAAGTTGAAT
>NC_091569.1:9237019-9244519 GCF_042767895.1 Penaeus vannamei | reverse complement strand
TTTGAGTTATCCTACTAATCAACGAACAATGTAAGTAATCAACCAAAAGCATAACTTCCTTGGCGGAGGTAATAATAATGTAGTACCAATACTAATGATAATAATGACAATGTAATAATGATCATAATAATGATAATACTAATGTGATCATAATAATTATTATGATAATGATAGTAATAATGTTTATTATCATCATTGTTATTGTTTTTATTTTTCTTATTATTACTGTTATTATTAATACTATTGTTGTTATTATTATTATTGTTATCATTAGTAGTATCATTATTATTGTTATTATGTTTTTTTGCTTATTATTATTTCTATTATTACTATTATTATCATAAGTAGTAGTAGTTATTGGTATTGCTGTTGTTGCAGTATCATGGTTATTGTTATCATTACTGTTTTTGCGATCGTTAATAGCATAATTTAGTAACTTCTAAGATCATCAGATCATTATTCCCATTTTTCTTCTTTCTTCGTTTTAGTGTTCTTCATTTTTCCACGCACGCCCATAAACACACATCCTCGCCATTCTTGTGCCACGTTATATCAGGTTGCCTTGGGGGAGAATTTCTCTTTCCTTGCATTATTCTCTTGTTTTCCCGAATTGGCCTTCCACTTGCCTTGAATTTGCAGTCCTCTCATTTCGCTGCCTCCCTTTGCTCCCCCCTGTTTCCGTTCTATTTTTTTTATTTTGTTTTTCTTTCTTTGTAACTGTTGTTTTGGGATTTTTTTCTTTATTTTCT
The DNA here is from genome assembly GCF_042767895.1 of Penaeus vannamei. Classification (NCBI taxonomy): domain Eukaryota; kingdom Metazoa; phylum Arthropoda; class Malacostraca; order Decapoda; family Penaeidae; genus Penaeus; species Penaeus vannamei. The sequence goes on along the minus strand of NC_091569.1, from coordinate 9,243,770 downwards.
CCTTTTGTTTTATTTTTGTTTTTGTTTTTTTGTTTTTTTACGGCTTAGGTCTGGTTTATCATTGATCATTTTCTTCATCCTCCTTATTCCTGTTTTGTTTTTTTATCAATTTTTGTTAATAAACTTCTTTCTGTTTTGTTGATTTCCATCTTTCTCTCTTCCTCGTATTTTTTATTTTCTCCACTTCTTTTTTTTCCTCTTCCTCCCCCTCCTCCTCCTCCTCCTCCTGCTCCTCCCCCCTCTCCCCCTCCCCCTCCTCCTCCTTCTCCTTTTCCTCCACCATCACCATCACCTCATCTTCCTCTCTATCCATATCCTACTATTCCTTATTTTTCATTCTCTTATTTATTTTTCACTTTCTTCCCAATTTTTCTCTTATGCATCATTTTTCCTTTCACTTCTTTTCCCTCCTCGTATTCTCTCTTACATTCTATGCCTCTTTTCGCTTCTAATTCCTCATCCTCACCGTGCTATTTCTCGTTTTTTTCCATTCATCATTTTTCCTTCCACTCCTATTCCCTCTTCATATTCTTCATATAGTTTTTCCTTCGTTTTCTAACTCACATTCTGTACCTTCTTTCGTTTCTTCTCCTTTTTATTCTTATTCGCCTCCTCGACCTTCTTCTTTTTCTTCTCTTCCCTCTCCTCTTCATCCGTCTCTTCTTTCTTCTTCCCTTTCCTCGACTTTTAACTCTCCCCCCCTCCATCTTTCTTTTTTCTTAACCTTATCAACCTTTTGTCTCTTCCCTTTCTCTTCCTCCCTACCCCCATTTTCGCTCCCCCTTCCCCCGCCTTCCATCCATCCCTCTCCCATTCCTTTTTCTCCTTCTCCTCTTTCGTCTCCCTACCCATCCCCCCTCTCCCTCTTTCTCTCTTTCCCCCTCTCCCTTTCGTTCTTCTCCTTACTTCTCCCTTTCCCTCACCCTGCCTCCCTTTCTTTCTCATTCTCCTTTTTCCTCTTCCTCTCCTTCATCTTCCCCTCTTTCCTTCTCCCTCTCCTTGTCTTTCTTGTTTTCTTTCTTCCTCTCATGCTCAGCCTCTCCTTCCGTCCATCGTCTTTCTCTCCTCCCTTCTTTCCCTCCTTCCTCTCCCTCTCATACCCAGCCACCTTTTCTGCCCTCCGTCTTTCTCTTTCTCCCCTTCACTCTCCCTTTACCCCTCCCTTTCTCACCCCCCTCCCTCCCCTCCCCCACATCCTCCCCTCCCCTCCCTTCCCCTCATCCACCAAGCCGTCTTTGGGTTCGTAATGAGTCCCATCACGTTGAGGGTTTTGAGGATTGTGGAATTCCCATGAAAATTTGATTGTCCCGCTCTGGCCGTTGTTTTTCCCCCGTTTTTAGTCGACCGCTGTTGTTGTTTTGTTGCTGTTGTAGCTTTGTTGCTGTTGTTACTTAGTTGTTTGTTTTTGCTTTGTTGCTGTTGTTGCCTTGTTGTTTGTTTTTGCTTTGTTGCTTTGTTGCTGTTGTTGCTTTGTTGCTTTGTTACCGTTGTTACTTAGTTGTTTGTTTTTGTTTTGTTGCTTTGTTGTTTTTGCGTCAGTTTGGTTTCTTTATTATCTTAACATTGTTTACTGTAACTACTGTTGATGGTAGTCGTGATTCAAATGCTGCTTCTTCTGTTACTTTAACCACTACTGTTTGTACTATAACTACAACAACTACCATTACTAGTACTGCTACTGCTATTATTGTTACTACCATAACCACCACCACCACCACCACCACCACCACCACCACCACCACCACCACCACCACCACCCCCACCCCCCCCCCCACCACCACCACCACCACCACCACCACCACCACTACTACTACTACTACTACTACTACTACTACTACTACTACTACTACTACTACTACTCCTACTGCAACTATTACTATTTCTGCTTCTACTACTGCTGCTACTACTACTGCTGCCTCTACTATTACTACTATTTCTACTACTGCTGCTATTACTGCCATTACTGTTACTACTGTTGATGCTGCTACTACTACTACTACATATGCTATTACCGCTACTCTTTCTACAACAATAACAACAACTTCTACTACTACTACTACTACTACTACTACTACTACTACTACTACTACTACTACTACTACTACTACTACTACTACTACTACTACTACTACTTATACACTCCTGACGCTGCTACTACTATCTCTACTGCTACTAGTATTACTACTACTATTACTATTACCGCTATTGCTACTACTACTACAACTACTACTTCTGTTACTACCTCTACTATTACTACTACTACTGCTATTATTACTACCACTACTGCTACTACTACTTGTAGTATTACTACTGCTACTGCTACTACTGCTGATGCTACTACTACTACTACTATTTATACTACTTCAGCTAATGCTACTAATACTGCTACAATTACAACAACTACTGATACTACTGCTACTAACGCTACAACTATTACTACTAATACTGCTAGTGTTATTACTACTACCACCCTCCCCACCTACTACTACCACCACCACTACCGCCACCATCATTACCACCAGCAGCAGCCAACCTCACCACTACCCCCAACCCCACCATCACCACTACCCTCACCACCTCCAACACTGCCACTACCCCCAATCCCACCACTACCCCCAACCCCACCACTACCCCCAACCCCACCATCGCCACCACCACCTTCATCATCAACACTACCACCCTAATCCTACCACCGTCACCACCACAATCATCAACACCACCACCACCACCACCACCGCTACTGCTACTACAACAACAACTCCTAACACTACTATTACTTCTGCTATTACTACTACTACTACTACTACTGCTACAACTATAACTACAGCCATTTCTACTGCTACTGCTGGTGATAGTAAGGACTGGAACACAATAACAATTTTAATTTCTTTATTGTTGCAGTTTATTATTTATTTATTACACACCATTTTGAATCAGACAGATATAAAATGTTATTGCTATTTTTGTTTTTGTTGTTGTTCTGTTGTTAATATTATTAGTACTATTAATTGATATTATATCATAATTTTAATTGTTCTTATTTTCACTATTTTTTCTTACTTTGTTAGCACCATCATCTTCATCGTCATCATCATTATTGTTATCATCATCATCATCACTATTACAGTTATCCTAATCAGTAGAAGTTTATAGTATAACAAGTGACATACCGTAGCACTAACAGCACGTGTATTATGAATGGCAATATTATCCTTATTATATCCTTCGAAAATTCCCTCATTTGGCCTTCGTGACGACCTATCATTCAAGACCCGAAGAGAAGCGCTAGTCATGACACATGTATATTTTTTCTCTTTTTTCTTTCTTCTTTTTTGTAACCATCCGGGACTCGAAACTAATACCTTGGCTAATGTTGAATCGCATTTAACATTAGCGTCACTCAGGCGTCATTGGGGCCAATAATGCTAATAGTTTATTTATGTGCGAGTAAACCGTTTTATGTGATTTGCGGGATTAATTTTCTATTATTATATTGGATTTGGCTTGGTAGTTCATGGAATGATTGAACGGAGGGGGCTGCCTCGCGTGTTTTCCGATGTATTAATGCTTGTGCACAATTGGTAGAATTTTTTTTCTATCTTTTATTTATTATTATTATTTTTTTGGTGTGTGTGATTGATATGTGTATGTATGTATTTATGTATTGATCTATATGTATGTATGTGAATAGATATGTGTTTGTGTTTGTTTGTTCTTCGTTTGTTTGTTTGTGTATGATACCATTTCATTAGCAATTTTGACCGGCTGTGATTTTCTCCCTTACAGAAGAAGTGAACTCCAAAGGCTCGCCATGATCGGGACGCAAGATGGCGCCCCCACCTCCAAGGCCAACCTCACCTCCTCCACCACCTCCTCCTCCTCCTCTTCCTCCTCCTCGTCCCCCTCCAAGCACGTGGGCAGGTCCTCCTCGGTGCCCACGGAGAGGCCGCCCTTGAGCCACACCTCCTCCTCCCCCTCGGAGGCCTCGGGCGACTTCCACCACAAGCTCTCCTCCTCGACCTCCTCCCTGCACACCTCCTCGCCCTCGCACCTCGTTAAGTCAGCCTCCACCTCCACCCTCACCTCCACCTCCAACACCAAAACCTCGGCCACCTCCACCGTGTCGAGCGGCGGCGGGCCCCAGCAGCGCTCGCGAGGCGGGGGCAGCGCGGCCAAGAAGGACGCGGCGGCCGGAGACAAGAACAAGGACGAACTCTACGAAAAAGGTAAGAGGAATAGATAATGATAATAGTATTAGTAATGTTGATGTCAATGATAATTTTATTATTATTATTATTATTATTATTATTATTATTATTATTATTATTATTATTATTATTATTATTATTATTATTATTATTATTATTATATTTATAAGGATAAGAATAATAATACTATTATTGATAATGATAATGATAATGATAGTAATGATAGTAGTAATAATGATAATAATAATAGTATTGATAATAATAATAATAGTATTAATAATAATAATAGTATTAATAGTAATAATAATAGTATTATTATTATTATTAATAATAATAGTATTTATAATGTTAATAATAATAATAGTAATAATAATGATAATAATAATAATGATATACGAGTATTGCTAGTGAGAATGATACACAGCTATTCCAGTACACATTTAGAAGTAGCGACCTATAAGACCGAAAGGTTGGTGTCACCCTTACACCTCTCTCTCTCTCTCTCTCTCTCTCTCTCTCTCTCTCTCTCTCTCTCTCTCTCTCTCTCTCTCTCTCTCTCTCTCTCTCTCTCTCTCTCTCTTCTCTATCTATCTATCTATATCTTTCCCTCTCCCTCTCTCTCCCTCCTTTCCTCTCTCTCCCTCCTTCCCTCCCTCTCCCTCCTTCCCTCCCTCTCCCTCCTTCCCTCCCTCCCTTCTCTCTCTCTCTCTCTCTCTCTCTCTCTCTCTCTCTCTCTCTCTCTCTCTCTCTCTCTCTCTCTCTCTCTCACTTTCTCTCTCTCTCTCGCTTTCCCTCTCTCTCTCACTTTCTCTCTCTCTCTCACTTTCTCTCTCTCTCTCTCTCTCTCTCTCTCTCTCTCTCTCTCTCTCTCTCTCTCTCTCTCTCTCTCTCTCTCTCTCTCTCTCTCTCTCTGTCTCTCTCTCTGTCTCTCTGTCTCTCTCTCTCTGAGATTGGTCACATGCCCCTGGAAGTCACGCCCTCTAACCACGGCGTGCCCGTGCTATTGCCGCCGTGCTGACCTAGCCACGCCCCCGCACTCATGACCTCTGACCATCACCTTGACCCATACAAACTCTCCCTCGACTCGTGGTCCCGCACGGACGCTGCCTCCTCCCAGGGACCGCCACTCCATCTTCAATAAACACTGCGACCAGAACGTGCCTTTCCCTACACCCAGCAACGCGAGAGAACCCAATAGAAAGCGCCCTCACACACTCTCTTATTCTCGCTTTCACTCACTCATTTACTCACCCAACCTCTCCCTCCCTCCCTCATGCCGCCTTCTCTTCCATTTCTCCCTCTTTTCATTTTCCTCGCGCATATATTTGATTTTTTTTTCCTCCGCGTTCGGTGCCACTCCGCGGGCCGAATTGGCGGCGAAGGTTGCGGCAAATGACAAAGTGTCTTGTGATTTATGGCTTCGGTAATTGAAGAGGAGGAGCGGGCGCTAAGGGATGAGCATGTTCCTCTTTCTATTTCTTTGCTGTCTTCGTCTCTTTGGTTCTCCTCCTCTTCTTCTTCGTCTTTTTTTCTCTTCATTTTTCCCCCTCCTCTTTCCTCTCCTCCTCAATTTTCATACATTTTCCTCCTTCTCCTCCACTTCGTTCTTCATTAGCATTATCACCGATTTTACTTTTTCCTGATTACTCCTTTTCCTCCTCTTATATCTTCACGTTCTCCGTTTCCTTCCCATCCTCTTTTTCGCATACTTTCTCCTTCTCGCTCACCTTCTTCCTTTCTTTCTTTTTTCTTTTCTCTTCTTTTCCTTCCTTTTTTTCTTTTTCTTTTTCTCTCTTCTCTCTTTTTTTGCTTCTCATTTTGTTTCTCCTTGTCGTATATTCTTTCCGTTTTTCCTCATTTTCTTTCCCTTGTCTTTTTTCCTTCTAGTCTTATTCTCTTCTTCATCTCCTCTTCTTTCTCCTCCACCTATTTCTCTTCCGCACCCTTTTCTTTTTCTCCTTTTTCCTTCTCTTTATTCTATTCTTCCTCCTTCTCCTCTTCTTCTTCATCCTCCTTTCTTTCCTTTCCCTTCCCCTCTCCTCATTCTCCTCTTGCCTACCCTTTCCCTATTCCCCTCTCTCCCTGTTCCACTTCTCTCCCCTTTTTTTCGCATTTTCTGCCATTCCCCTTCGTCTTGTTATTTCTTCTCCACCTTTTCTTTTCCTCTTCTCTTCCCTTTTCGTTTCCCCTCTCCCATCCTCCTCCTCCGCTGCTGCCACAGCTGTTCCCTATAACTTCTTCAAGTGACAGCGGTGTGCGCGCGTGTCTGTATCCGAAAGTGATAAACACGTGTACGCACTGTGTACACTTAACGAGTGTACACATACGTCTGATCTTCTACGTGGTTTGCTGTTTTTTTCTTTTTTTTTTATGAAATGTCCATGGTGGCAATTTTATTTTCGATTAGGGGATATTTTTTCTTCATTGGTATTTTTTCTTCTCTTTCTTGACTTCTATTTTAATTTTTGGTATTTCTATTCCTTATTTCTTACTTCCAGTTTATTTTTTCTCTTTTCTTGTTCCTTCTTTCCTTTTCTCTATTT
>NC_091569.1:9219519-9222019 GCF_042767895.1 Penaeus vannamei | reverse complement strand
CTCTCTCTCTCTCTCTCTCTCTCTCTCTCTCTCTCTCTCTCTCTCCCTCTCTTTCTCTCTCTCACACTTAAAATGACCGACGGACTGACGGAAAAACATACCGAGGAATAGATAAAGAGATAGATAGACACCCAGGGAAACATACAGACATAAACACAGTGACAGAGAGTGATTGGCCCACTCTACTAATATGGCCAGATGTATAAGTTAGTGTGTTACGAGAGAAGAGTGAGGGGGGTGGAAGTAGGAATCGGGAGGGAGGGAGGAGGGAGGGAAGAAGTGGGGGAGGGCGGGAGGGAAGAAGTGGGGGAGGGCGGGAGGGAGGGAGAGGTAGGTAGGGAGAGGCAGGTGAGGGAGGGAAGAAGTGGGGAAGAGGGGGGGGAGGGAGGGAAAAATGGGGGAGGGAGGGAGAAGGGAAGGAATGGGGGAGGTGGGGAGGGAGGGAGAGGGGGTAAGGTGAGGGATGGTGAGATTTTTAGGCCTAAGCCAGGGTTCGGAGGCCTTATTTTTTGTCTTTGCTCTGCCCCCTCCCGCGTCCTCTTCCCTTCCTTGGTTATTCATCGTAATATGGTCTAACCTCATTTGTCTGATCCTTTCTCTCTCTCTCTCTCTCATTCTCTCTCTCTGTCTCTCTCTCTCTCTCTCTCTCTCTCTCTCTCTCTCTCTCTCTCTCTCTCTCTCTCTCTCTCTCTCTCTCACTCTCTCTCTCTTTCACGCTCTCTTCTCACTCTCTCTCTTTCCCTGTCTCGTCTCCCCCTCTCTTTCTGTCTCTCACTCTCTTCTTTCCTCTCCCTTCCCGCCTCATTCTCTCTCTCTCACACTCTTTCTCTCCCTCTCCCTCTCCCCTCCCCTCTCCCCTCTCCCGTCCCCTCCCCTCCCTTCCCCTCCCTCCTCCCTCTTCCTCTCTTCCTCTTCCCTCTCTCTTCTCCTTCTTCTTCCCCTCTTCTTCCTTCTTCTCCACATCTCCCTCCCCCTCCCCCTCCCCTATCCCCATTGTTCCTTTCTCATTTCGTCTCCTTACCTCCTCATTTCCCTCTTTTCCTCTCTTTTCACCCTTTCCAACGTTTCCCTCTCCTTAAACCTTAAATTCTTTCTTCCTCGCCCTCAAGAATCTCTTTCTTTCCGTCTGTTTCCGTCTTTTTGCTTGTTTTTTCGGCTCATGATTCTCTCTCTCTCTCTCTCTCTCTCTCTCTCTCTCTCTCTCTCTCTCTCTCTCTCTCTCTGTCTCTCTCTCTCTCTCTCTCTCTCTCTCTCTCTCTCTGTCTGTCTCTCTGTCTCTCTCTCTCTCCCTATCTCCCTTCTCTCTGTCTCTCTCTCTCTATGTCTGTCTCTCTGTCTCTGTCTCTCTCTCTCTCTCTCTCTCTCTCTCTCTCTCTCTCTCTCTCTCTCTCTCTCTCTCTCTCTCTCTCTCTCTCTCTCTCTCTCTCTCTCCATCTCTCTCTCTCTCCATCTCTCTCTCTCTCCATCTCTCTCTTGCTCCATGTCTCTCTGTCTCCCTTGTCTCTGTCTCCATCTGTCTCTCTGTCTCTCTCTCTCTCTCTCTCTCTCTCTCTCTCTCTCTCTCTCTCTCTCTCTCTCTCTCTCTCTCTCTCTCTCTCTTTCTCTGTCGAATGAAAATTGACCTAAATGAATGTTCTCTCTCTCTCTCTCTCTCTCTCTCTCTCTCTCTCTCTCTCTCTCTCTCTCTCTCTCTCTCTCTCTCTCTCTCTCTCTCTCTCTCTCTCTCTCTCTCTCTCTCTTCCTCTCCCATCCCTCTGCATAAAGCCATAACCCCAATGTCTTATGTGACACTCAATCCACGGGATGTAACTTACTCAGCGACCCTAGCCCTCTGTACCCTCCCCCACCCCAACCCCTTCCCTGGCGCCCCCCTCCCCTGCCCCTCTTCTTCCATATGAACCCCATCTGTTGCCTCCATGACCTAAGCCTAACCCTCTTTCACAGTTTCATGGTTGGCTCTCAATAATGCACCGTGCACTCTAGTTTGCATTATTTTTTCAGTGCTCGGTATGTGCTCTACTGAGCTGATCATCCTAGTTCGTATTCGCAAGTGTATGTGGACACGGGCGTATACGTTCACGCACGCGAACACACACACTTGCAGGCGAGCACCAGAAATACACAACACACTGCAGCATTCTTGCACCCTTTAACACCTTTTACATAACACACATACACTTGCCCATCGCTCGCGCGAGCGCAATCGCACACATGCACGCATTCGCACACGCATGCACGCACACACGCATTCGCTCACGCTCTCAATCCTCACACATGCTAACACGCACCTGCTGCACTCGCTCGCTGGCTCACTCAGTCACTCACTCACACACTCACTCACTCACTCACTCACTCACTCACTCACTCACTCACTCACTCACTTATTCGCTCACTATCTCTCACACACCCGCACACACGCAAACGCAGCCGAAAGCTGACAAAATTCTTGGCTGTCGGCGGAACCATCTAATTGACTTGGCCGACTCATCGCTCGTGCGTC
>NC_091569.1:9204519-9207019 GCF_042767895.1 Penaeus vannamei | reverse complement strand
GATGTAAGGCAGAGCGGAAGGAGGGAATAAAAAAGAGGTGGAAGAGAAGAAGGAAGTAAGTATAGAGATGCAAGACTAAAAGAAACGGAGAAGAGGTTACGGAAAGTTGGGAAGAATAAAAGAAAGAGCGAAGATTATGAATGAGTGATAAAAAGAAAGATATGAAAAGAAACTTGGAGAAGAAAGGCAAAATGGGTGGAAGGTATGGAGGGCAAGAAGGTATGGAAGAAGGAAGAAGGACAGTATGGTTAAGCTGATATAAGTATGAATATGGCAAGCGAGAAGATCAGTTAAAGAATATTTGTATTTGATGTAAAACGACTTTTTTCATAAACACCATTTTCTTTTTATCCCAATTTCTGTTCTTTTCAGGTTTCATATATTTGTTTCTCCTTCATGTTCTTGTAGTTTTCTTCTTTTCCCCTTCTTCTACTTACACTACTTATTCCTCATCTTATTCCACGTGATTCCCTCTTTCCTTTTTCTCATTCTAACATCCTCTCCCTTTGTCTTCACTCCCAAGGTTTCTCTGTCTCTCATTCAAGTTCTTCTTCTTCTCCATCTTCTTCGCACTCATCACCTTCGTCTTCTCATCCACCGGCCTTGCTTCCCCGTTCCTCAGTTTCTTAAGAAAGTAAACATACGTTTGGTACTAATGATGCTTCTTATTAGGGAAACAGAACGCGTTTGCTTTAGTCAAGCCGACGAAGGGTGGAGAGCGGAAGAGGAGAGGAAAGAAAGATGAGGAAAAGGAGGAAAAGAGAGAAAGAGAAAAGTAAAATAAGCGAGCGAGGGAGAGGGGGGAGAGAGAAAGAGAAATATATATAGGGGGAAAGGGGGAGAAGGAAGGAGGTGGAGAGGGAGAGGGAGAGGGAGAGGGAGAGGGAGAGGGAGAGGGAGAGGGAGAGGGAGAGGGAGAGGGAGAGGGAGAGGGAGAGGGAGAGGGAGAGGGAGAGGGAGAGGGAGAGGGAGAGGGAGAGGGAGAGGGAGAGGGAGAGAGAGAGGGAGAGAGAGACAGAGAGAGAGAGAGAGAGAGAGAGAGAGAGAGAGAGAGAGAGAGAGGGAGAAGCAGAAGCAGAAGCAGAAGCAGAAGGAGAAGGAGAAGGAGAAGGAGAAGGAGAAGGAGAAGGAGAAGGAGAAGGAGAAGGAGAGGAAGAGGAAGAGGAGAGGGAGAGGGAGAGGGAGAGGAGGGAGAAGGAGAAGGAGAAGGAGAAGGAGAAGGAGAAGGAGAAGGGAGAAGGAGATGAGATGAGATGAGAATGAGATGAGATGAGATGAGATGAGATGAGATGAGAGGAGAGGAGAGGAGAGGAGAGGAGAGGAGAGGAGAGGAGAGGAGAGGAGAGGAGAGGAGAGGAGAGGGAGAGGGAGAGGGAGAGAGAGGGAGAGGGAGAGGAGAGAGGGAGAGGGAGAGAGGAGAGAGAGAGAGAGAGAGAGAGAGAGAGAGAGAGGGAGAGGGAGAGGGAGAGGGAGAGGGAGAGGAGTACGTAAGTCGGGTGTTCTAACAAGCGCGTAAATCTTGCGAGATTATCAAAGAGTAAAGAAAGAAAGAGGAGTTAGTCGATTTTAATGCCCTTTTACGAGTTTTCTTTGTGTATGACGAGATGTGGGTTCCGCTCGTTCTTTGCTGTCGGTCAAGGCGCAGTTATCCTGGTACATCAAAGAGATGTTTAATGTGCATGTAACATGCACTTGCACACACGTACAAACGCACGCGCCGGTAAATTTTCCTTTCTACACTTGCTTATGTTTCTATCTGTCGGTTTACTCGTTTGCTTATCAGGATTCGCTTTCTCTTACTCTCTTTCCTTCTTTCATTCACTTTTTCTCTCGCACTCATTGTCTCTGTGTCTCTCCTCCCTTTTATCTTCTCTCCTCTTTCTTCTCTCTATCTCTTCCTTTCTCCCTCTCACCCCCCCTCTATCTCTCTCTTCCTCCCTCCCCCCCTTCTCTCTCTCTCTCTCTCTCTCTCTCTCTCTCTCTCTCCCTCTTCTCTCTCTCTCTCTCTCTTTCTCTCTCTCTCTCTATCTATCTATCTCTCTCTCTCTCTCTCTCTCTCTCTCTCTCTCTCTCTCTCTCTCTCTCTCTCTCTCTCTCTCTCTCTCTCTCTCTCTCTCTCTCTCTCTCTCTCTCTCAATCTTTCTCTGCATTTTTTTTTCTATCTCATGGCTTAAGTTTTGGAATTTATCCGGAAAGCGATCATTTGGTCTGGAGATTATTCCTGGCCCATTTCGGGAGCGGGAGGCGCGTTAATGAAGCCAGGTGGCGTGGCTGGAGGACGAGCGAAGCCAGGTGGTGCGGCTGGTCGTCCGGGTCAGCGAGGAAAATCTCTCCTGAAGAAATGATGGTGAACTTGTGGAGGAAACTGTATGTGCAAAAGCGTATGCACACCCGTGGCCACGACTGATGCACCTATGCATATGTATGTATGTACAAATATACATATAGTCCTGTACATATAAGCATACAAATATACACATATACATGTGTACATACATAC
>NC_091569.1:9193309-9195809 GCF_042767895.1 Penaeus vannamei | reverse complement strand
CTGTGCTGAAAGTTTTTTTTTTCCTTTTTTTCTTCTTTTTGTTGTATATTCCCTCTTTTTCGCCGCGGAATCTCCTGATTTTTTCCCCCTTTTTTCTCTTTTTTTATATTCCCTCTCTTTTTCGCCGCGGAATCTGTGCTGAAAGTTTTTTTTTCCCCTTTTTGCTTTTTTTTGTATATTTCCTCTTTTCCGCCGCGGAATCTGTGCTGAAAGTTTTTTTTCCTTTTTTCCTTTTTGTATATTCCCTCTTTTTTCGCCGAGGATGATTTGTGCCGAATTCAGCTTTTGTTTCTTAGACTCTCCCCCCCCCCCCCCGCCCCGGTTCATCTTACTTACACAGCTTTATTGTAAACATCTTTATCACTTATTTTACTTCTTCTGATTGCCATTTGCATATCATATTAAGCGTGGCCGTAAAAAGCGTTCTTAGGAGTAATCAAACTTATTTTACGGGAGGGTACAGATTACCCTTCCCCCCCCCCCCCCACCACACCACCCTCCCTACCCCTCCCCTGATTCCTCCTTGCTGTCGTTGTTTACTCTTTTTTATGACTTTATTGTTAATTGCAACGTTGCGACATTATATGATTTATTCATTTATCTTTTTTTACCACTTTCGGGGGGGGGGGGGGGTGCACAGGGATTCGTGCAAGCATCGTTGTATAGAAATATACTACGTGCCTTTTTGTGCGACCTTGTCTGTTTGTGTGAGTTTTTTTTCTATTTTTTTTTCTTTTTTTTTCTTTTTTTTTCTTTTTTCTATTTTTTCTTTTTCTGTTTTTTCTTTTCTTTTTTTCTTTTCTTTTTCTTTTTTTTTTGTTTGCTTAACTTTTATTCATCCGTTTTCGCACTCTTTCCCTCTTAGCTTCTCTGGGTCTTATCGCCCTCTGCCCTCTCCATCAGAAGACGCCCTCTGTCAAGGTTTGGTCCATTAATCTTTGCATCATTCTCCTCCTCTCAGGGGTGTCTGCGCTGGAGTATTTAATATATTATACGACCTCAAGGTGTGATTATGGCGACGCCTCCTTCCCCTCCTCCTTCCGTCTTCCATTCCTTCATTCCTCCTCTTTCCCCTCTCCCGCCTCTCTCCCTCCCTCCGTCGCTACCCCCTCCTCCCACCGTCACCATCTTCCCCTCCCACCATTCCTTCATTCCTCCCCCACCCTCCCTCCCTCCGTCCTCCCTCACCACCCACCTCTTTCCTCTCCTCCTTATGCTTTACCCCTCCTCATTTCCCCTCATTACCGAGGCCGTCATCATCGCCTCCCATCCCCTCACTTCCTGTCCTCATCACTCTCCTCATCTCTGGTAACGGACTCGTGAGGCTGTGAAGGATTACCTCGTATCCTTTGCGGGTAGATTCCTTCGTCTCGCGGCGCGGATGGCCTCGCCCCCCGCTCGCTCTCCTCTGCTTCGCTTTATCTCCTCTCTTTTCGGTTGGAGTTATTTTCTCTGGTTCTGGCTCTCGCTGTGTGTGTGTGTGCGTGTGTGTCTGTGTGTGCGTACAGGTTCCGTCTATTCAGTGTTTTATACGTTTTTTCCTTCGTTTATATGGCCATATTTTCACAGACACCCACATATATGCGCGAGTGCGCGCGCACACACACACACACCTATATATACATACATACATATAAGTGTGTATATATATATACATACACATATACATATACACATTTATGTATATATTCGTACATACATACCTATATGTACGTAAATATACGTAGTACATATATATCTATATGTACGTATATATTTGTACGTATATATGTATATTGATAGATAGATAGATAAATATATACGATACACACACACACACACACACACACACACACACACACACACACACACACACACACACACACACACACACACACACACACACACACACACACACACACACACACACACACACACACACACACACACACACACATATACACACACACAGATATATATGCGTATATACATACAGATATATACGTATATATGTAAAGGTCATTTTATCCTTTGGTCCATCCCCTTACCAACCTCCCTTGTCTTTTCAACTTCGGGCTGACAACCCCTCTCCTCTGTCCCCTCTCTGCCCCCCCCCTCTCCACTACTTCCGTCGCTCCCTCCGCCTCTTCTCCCAGTTCATTCCCTGTTCCCCTTGCACACAGGCTAATTTTTAGGAAGGTTTGCACAGGGAGAAAGAAAATGGGGGTCGAGGGGGTGACTACTTTTTACGATTTCCATTTTTCTCCTCTCGGGTGTTAGACTGAGGGAGGAGCTGGAACAGGGGGAGAGGCAGAGGGAGAAGGGAGAGAGGGGAAGGGGAGAAGGGAGAGAGGGGAAGGGGGACAGAGGGAGAAGGGGAGACAGAGGGAGAAGGGAGAGAGGAGAAGGGGGAGGCAGAGGGAGAAGGGAGAGAGGGGAAGGGGAGACAGAGGGGGGAAGGGGGGACAGAGGGAGAAGGGGAGACAGAGGGAGAAGGGAGAGAGGAGAAGGGGGAGGCAGA
>NC_091569.1:9183309-9188309 GCF_042767895.1 Penaeus vannamei | reverse complement strand
ATTCTGTTGCTCTGATCCTCAAGTTAGCCAAGTTTGGCTGTGGTTTACTCATTAGTTTGTTCCTTTCCCTTCTGAGATGTATTTTAATTTCGCCTCTCACCATTCTATGGTCGCTGCCATTTACTTTGTTAATAACTTCCACATTTTTTATTATATCGCGCCTATTTGAAATCATGAAGTCAATTTCGTTTTTGACGTCAGAAGGCGACTTCCATGTCCACTTCCGTTCTAGTCTTTTTTCGAAGAATGTATTCATGATACTGAGTGATCGAGCCTCCGCAAATTCGACTAGCATTTGTCCCCTCTCGTTCCTAGTGCCTATTCCATGGTTCCCTACTGCGGTTTCGCCCTCTGTCTTTTTACCTATTTTGGCATTAAAATCCCCCATAATTATTGTGAAATGGATTTTGTTCTCTCGCTGGCTAAGTGAACATCTTCATAGAAGCTCTCTATTTCTTCATCACTGTGGCTGCAGGTTGGAGCATAGACTTGAATAATTTTTAAGTTGTACCTAGTGTTTAGTTTTATTGTTACAGAAGCCACTCTTTCGCTGACACTATAGAATTCTACAATGTTCTTTTCTAAGCGTTTGTGTATTAAGAATCCTACCCCTAATTCCTGTTTGCTACCCAGAGGTTTTCCTCTCCAATAGAGCACGTGTCCCTCATTTAATAACTTCTGCTCTTCACCTAGTCTTCTAACTTCGCAGAGTCCTACTACATCCCATTTAATGGAAGAGAGTTCCTCTAGTAAAGCTAGTAAGTCGGATTAAGTTCTCATGGTCCTTATATTGTATGTGCAAAGGTTCATCAACGTGGGGCGGCCTGTCTTTACCCGGATATTATTAGCACCCCCTGCTCCGGAGCGATCCTGATCGCCGCCGTAACCAGGGGCTCCTTCGCCTCCGGGGAATGGGGGCCGTTCCTGGATATTTTGTCTCATGCTTGGGAGGTGGACAGCCGATTTACCTCCCACCTACTGGCTTAGGTGTATCTTGGTGGGAGGGGAGTAATTTAGCCGGCATGCCATTGATAAGTCCCCCCATCAGGTTTGGTCCTACCTGGAGTGGACTTAGGAGCGGCAATGCACGGCCTGCTCACTACTCCCGTGAGCTGGGCTTAATTATCAGAAGTGCATATATGTTTTATTTTTATTTTATTTATTAACTTCATTTGTGCGTATGTGCACCTGATGCAGACATATTCATTCCCGCACCTCATGCTCTAAGTACTACGCATATGCTCATTCCCACGCATATGCATATGCAAGCATACACATTTATTCTTGTATCTATGCTTATGGATATGGATACTTATTCTTACGTTTATAAATAACTACATACATGTCCATCATAGTCTGGCCTTGTCATATGTTCACATCGCCTGTCCGTTTATGCGCTTGTTATATGTTATTGATAAGTGAGTGAGTATACATGTGTATATTCACCCGTGTATATGTAAGCACCCCTTTTTGCATACCTCGCAAACCTACCTATCATTATACATACGCATGTATCTATCCCTGCATGTGCTCACGCATCCGTATATGAGCACATACATTTGCAGCATACACTAGTGCTCCCCCCCCCCCTTTACATATGTGTATATATCTGTACTTGCTTTACATATAACTACCTCTACGTACATACATACGTACTTACATACATACATATACTTAATTATTTATCCACCTTCCTACATCCTGCACACACCTATATACGTATACCTTTACGTATACACATATAAATACCTACATATGTCTACCTATTCATTCACCCACGCATACACATAAACACGCACATTATACATACCTATATATATATATATATATATATATATATATATATATATATATATATATATATATGTGTGTGTGTGTGTGTGTGTGTGTGTGTGTGTGTGTGTGTGTGTGTGTGTATTTTTTCTTTTTTATGTTGACATTTGAAGCCTAAAAATATCTCCGAGTCCAGGAGGTCGACTTGTATAACAAATATAAAATGTGAACCTTTACCATTGAGGGTAAGTCTGTTTAACGTATAGTAATTATAACTAAACTCGCATAGTAGGTTAGGCTAGGCAGCTGTACTCTTGCGTTAGAAGAGAGGAGTCTTAGAATTGTTTATGAGATAGTGTAGTTTTTTTCTTTTCTTTGCTTTCTATACGTAGCGCTGGGGAAGTGGAGTTGCTTTGTTTTGGAAGGTCATCTTTTCCGGTCAATACAGGCCTAAACATGAATTAGGGGCGCCGGATCGACATGTACGCCATCATATGCGATATGTATATATATATATATATATATATATATATATATATATATATATATATATATATATATATATGTATGTATGTATGTATGTATGTATGTATGTATGTATGTATGTATGTATATGTATGTATATGTATGTATGTATGTATGTATGTATGTATGTATGTATGTATGTATGTATGTATGTATGTATATATGTATATATGTGTATATATCTATATCTATATCTATATGTATATATATATACATACATACATACATACATACATACATACATACATACATACATACATACATACATACATACATACATACATACATACATACATACATACATATATAATATTATATATATATATATATATTATATTATATATATATTTATATATATATATATATAATATATATATATATATATATATATATATATATATATATATATAAACGTACCTTTTGTATACTACCTCCTTCTCCTCCCTCCTTTCCCTTTTTTTCTCATTCTCTCCCTCCCCCTTTCCAACTCTCCCACTCCCTCCCCCTCCCCTTTCCCCTTCCCCTCTCGTCCTCCCCCCCTCCCCCCTCCCTCCCTCTCCCCGGTACCTCCCCCTCCCTCGGATTAAAGTCTGACCCGCCATCATTTGCGGCGAGTCACGTGGCTGCTCTCCGGCCGGCCTCCTCTCTCCTCGCGCTCGCAGTCCGAAGCTGTTACTTTCATGGTCGCTTGATGTGATGCAACCCGGTTTTAACGGAAGGTTCACGCCATCAACGTTCCGGGTCACGGACGGGAGCGCAGGTGACCTTCCTCTTCTCTCATGGTCATAAATGGGGGGTGGAGGGGAGAGGGAGGGCGTTGAGGAAGGGGGAAAGGGGTGGGGAGGGGTGGGGAGAGGTTTAGAAAGTTGTGGGTAGAAGAGAGAGAAAACATATGTTATTATTCTGGTGAATATTGTCTTTTTATGACGTTTTAACTAAATACAAACTTTGAGCCCCTCCCTTCCCCTCCCCCCCTGCTCCCTCGCCCCCAACACGTTTATAAAGTTCTCCCTCATCGCATAACTTGGCACGTGATCAAACAAGATTTGGTAATTCGATCAAACGTCTGACACATTCTTTTTGAAGATTTTTATATGCCCGTTATAGAGACACGAAAGTCTTTTTTTCACGGTTAACCTCTATGATTTTATGCAATAATGCAAGCGGTATTCATGTATATGATAATCATAGCAAGTTTCATCGACTGTTAGGTAATACAATATTTTGTACGCATAATTTAGGAGTAAGAAAAGTATTTCGAGCAACCGGAATTCCATTGCACAGACGACGGGCAGCGCATGAAAGGGCCTGGATGTCCATTGTCCGTCGACGTGTCTCGCCTTCCCTGGAGAGAAGACGGAGCCCCGGGGAGCGGGCGTCGGTCGTGTGTCTCCCAGGGCGTCTTGGCGTCTAATGATACACGTGATGCCTCCGCGAATGGGAGAGGGCGAAGGGGTTTTATGTTCGGCCGCGAGAGAAACCAATTTTGCCTATTTTATTCCCTGTGTCTATTTGCAAGTCGTTTAAACGCGGGGTTGGAGGGCGAACCGCTAACACTCCCCGCGGGCTTATCACCCTCGCTGTCTTTCTCGACGGTATCGACGCTTCTTTGAAGGCTGATAATTGGATGCCGTAGAGGATCTGTCAACAATGCAAATGGGATTGCCGTTCGCGAGATTTAACTATTTTATCGGCTTCCTCTTGGCAGAAAACGGTGTCGCTAGTTGTATTGACACCGTTCGTGTCGCGAAATTCGCATGGATTATTCAAACTATTTGCCTAGTGTTGCTTACTCTGAGAGGAAATATTTGAGGATGAAAAATGAATACGGAGGCGCTGCCAGTCGCATCGTCGCTGTGTCGAGGAGCCATTTGCGATATGCTGTTCGCGCTGTGAATAGTTGGCATGATTTGTTAACCGTTCATTTTAAATAACGATTTACTTGTGTGCATTTCGCGTTCTTGTCAACGTGTTTGTCAAAGTGCAGAAAATATGAATACGCATATTTTTTTTATTTGTTTGTGAATTTGATTTTATTTGGTTCGCTTTTGTGATGAGAATAAACTACTGATATGAGAAGAGGTCACATTCTATATTATCTTCCGAAATGAAATGTTAGACCGTGGAGAGTTTGTTTGGATACCCTGCGTTGCCAAGCGATATCATACCTTTAAATCTGCGCGTAAACAAAGTTCCCGGGGAGGAGACTCATTCAGGCTTCCGCGTCGGGCATTGTAACTTTAAGGGGCGGTCGCAAGAGCGTTTTGTCAATGACAAGTCGGAGGTATCTCGAACTTTTCCGCTTCCCTCATATTCCGAGTTGGTATAATCTACTCCTTGGTCGCCAGTGGAAGTGGACGATGTACATCATTTAGAAATCGGGCATGAAAATTGTCTGTATTCTGCTAAGAAAAGAATACTCAATTAAACTGTCGTATATAATTTGATTGTCATGAATTTTGGAAAGATGTTACGTTTAATTGATTTACATTTTTCGATTGTTATTTTTACACGGAATTTCATATGAAATTATCTTCTACGTCATCACTGTGTGCATACACGCGTCTTCCTGAAAGTTCCTCAAAGGAGCTTGCCTCTATCCATCCCCGAGACGAAGCTTCTCTTCCGCCAGGAACGAACCCACATGCGTCCTTTTGATAACCATTGAGCCTCCGATTCTGCAGCAAATGACAACCTTCGAG
>NC_091569.1:9160809-9178309 GCF_042767895.1 Penaeus vannamei | reverse complement strand
AGGGGAAAAAAATGAAAGTAGGGGTCGTATAGTTTTATTTTTAAAAGCAGTGTTTTTCTCTGTCTGTAAAGGTCTGTTTTTTCTTCGTTGCTTTATTGGGCAGAAGAGGAAGAGGGACAGGTAAAGATGAGAGTGGGAGGGGAAGAGAGAAAGAAGGGACAGGGGAAAGAGTAGAGAAGGGAAATGGGGAGAGAGAGGGGATAAGAGGGGGATAGCAGGAGACGAAGGAGGGGCGGGGGAAGGAGAGGGAACAGGGAGATAGATAGGGATAGGAAGAGACTAAGATGGAGACAAGAGGATAGGAGAAGAACGGAAGGAAATGGGCGGGGGAGATAAGAAAGAGAGTAGGGAAGCAAAGTGTAGAAGAGGGAGACACTAGGTGAGAGTAGGAGAGTGAGAGAGGAGAATAGGGGAGAGTAGAAGAGGAAAGAAAGGAAGAAAGAAAGTGGAGGAGAAGTGGGATAGGGAGACATGTAGATTGATAGAGAGGAGAGAGAGAGAGAATGGAAGAAAAGGGAGGCAGAGATGGAAGGATAACGCAGTAGGAGAGGATGCTGATACTTTGGTGTAACATCGCAGTGAAACTTCCCGAGGCTGTAACTTCTTTCGCTACAATGG
The DNA here is from genome assembly GCF_042767895.1 of Penaeus vannamei. Classification (NCBI taxonomy): domain Eukaryota; kingdom Metazoa; phylum Arthropoda; class Malacostraca; order Decapoda; family Penaeidae; genus Penaeus; species Penaeus vannamei. Next base: position 9,177,691 of record NC_091569.1, on the reverse strand, counting down.
TTGTTTAATACTTCCTGACTTTAAAGATTAGTCTGATATATCTCTGTCTACTTCTATCTCCTCTACTCTGCTCTACTCTTCTCTTTCTTTTCTGTTCTTTTCTGTTCTCTCTCTCTCTCTCTCTCTCTCTCTCTCTCTCTCTCTCTCTCTCTCTCTCTCTCTCTCTCTCTCTCTCTCTCTCTCTCTCTCTCTCTCTCTCTCTCTCACACACACACACCCACACACACACAATCTATCTCCCTTTGTATGTATGTGTGTGCAAGTATATTTATAAACAACAGAGGGAGGGTGGGTTCGTGTGCATATTTGCATTGTAATCCTTTTGTCTGTATTTTCCTCTTTAGTGTTATGAGGGCGCTAGCGCTATTCCAAAAAAAGAAAAGAAAAAAAGCGCTGCAAAAAAAGGAAACAGGAATTCGCACAAAAGATATGCAACTGGCCAGGAAGGAAAAAATGGTTGGCACCTCAAAAGCCAGAGGGAGGGAGAGAGAGAGAGAGAGAGAGAGAGAGAGAGAGAGAGAGAGAGAGAGAGAGAGAGAGAGAGAGAGAGAGAGAGAGAGAGAGAGAGAGAGAGAGGGGGAGGGAGGGAGGGAGGGAGGGAGGGAGGGAGGAGGGAGGAGGGAGGGAGGGAAGGAGAGGGAGAAGGAGAAGGAAGGAAGAGGGGAGGGAGGGAAGGAGGGAAGGGAGGGAGGGTGAGGAGGGAAGTAGGGAGGGAGGGAGGGTGCGGGAGGGAAGGAGAGGAAGGAGAGGAGGGAGGGAAGGAGAGAAGGAGAAGGAGGGGGAGGAGAGAAGGAGAAGGAGGGGGGAGGAGAGAAGGAGAAGGAGGGAGGGAAGGAGAGAAGGAGAAGGAGGGAGGGAAGTAGAGAAGGAGGAGGGAGGGAAGTAGAGAAGGAGAAGGAGGAGGGAAGGAGAGAAGGAGAAGGAGGGGGAGGAGAGAAGGAGAAGGAGGGGGGGAGGAGAGAAGGAGAAGGAGGGAGGGAAGGAGAGAAGGAGAAGGAGGGAGGGAAGTAGAGAAGGAGGAGGGAGGGAAGTAGAGAAGGAGAAGGAGGGAGGGAAGTAGAGAAGGAGAAGGAGGGAGAGAAGGAGAAGGAGGGCGGGAAGTAGAGAAGGAGAAGGAGGGCGGGAAGTAGAGAAGGAGAAGGAGGGCGGGAAGTAGAGAAGGAGAAGGAGGGAGGGAAGTAGAGAAGGAGAAGGAGGGAGGGAAGTAGAGAAGGAGAAGGAGGGAGGAAGTAGAGAAGGAGAAGGAGGGAGGGAAGTAGAGAAGGAGAAGGAGGGAGGGAAGTAGAGAAGGAGAAGGAGGGAGGGAAGTAGAGAAGGAGAAGGAGGGAGGGAAGTAGAGAAAGAGAAGGAGGGAGGGAAGTAGAGAAGGAGAAGGAGGGAGGGAAGTAGAGAAGGAGAAGGAGGGAGGGAAGTAGAGAAGGAGAAAGAGGGAGGGAAGTAGAGAAGGAGGGAAGGAGGAGGAGATGGAGAAGGAGAAGGTGAAGGTGAAGGTGAAGGTGAAGGTGAAGGTGAAGGAGAAGGAGAAGGAGAAGGAGAAGGAGAAGGAGAAGGAGAAGGAGAAGGAGAAGGAGAAGGTGAAGGTGAAGGTGAAGGTGAAGAAGGAGAAGGAGAGAGAGAGAGAGAAAGAGAAGGAGAGAGAGAGAGAAGGAGAGAGAGAGAGAGAGAGAGAGAGAGAAGGAGAGAGAGAGAAAGAGAAGGAGAGAGAGAGAGAAGGAGAGAGAGAGAAAGAGAAGGAGAGAGAGAGAGAAGGAGAGAGAGAGAAAGAGAAGGAGAGAGAGAGAGAAGGAGAGAGAGAGAGAAGGAGAGAGAGAGAGAAGGAGAGAGAGAGAGAAGGAGAGAGAGAGAGAAGGAGAGAGAGAGAGAAGGAGAGAGAGAGAAGGAGAGAGAGAGAAGGAGAGAGAGAGAGAGAGAGAGAGAGAGAGAGAGAGACAGAGAAAGTTTCCACACAGAGGCGGTAATCATGTTACACCTGAGACTAAACTCTGGAGGCTCCAGGGCTCCAGCGTGGCCAGAAGTGAGGGATTAGGTGAAGGCTGGGGGGGCGTGAGGAGGGGGGGGTGATAGGAGGTGGAAAGAAGGGATGGAGGGTGAAGGAGATGGAAGAGGAAAAAGTAGAGAGAGAGAGAACGAGGAATATTGTGGAAGGAAGGGGATGGAGGATGAGGTGTGAAGGGGAGGAAGAGTCGAGTGAAGAATAAGAGAGGGGGGAGAGGGGAGAGAGAGAGGGAGAGGAGAGGGGAGAGGGAGAGGGAGAAGAAGAGGGAGAGAGGGAGAGGGAGAGGGAGAGGGAGAGGGAGAAGGAGAAGGAGAAGGAGAAGGAGAAGGAGAGAGAAGAGAGAAGAGAGAGAGAGAGAGAGGAGAGAGGAGAGAGAGGAGAGAGGAGAGAGGAGAGAGAGAGAGAGAGAGAGAGAGAGAGAGAGAGAGAGAGAGAGAGAGATCCAGCTTCTCACCCCCCCCCCCCCCCCGTCAGCCCTCGTTACCCTCACCCGTAAGTAGAGAGTCAATTAGGGGGATATATGTCAGCTCATGAAGTCCCAGGAGGGGGCTCGAAAAGTGAAATAGGGGGCGGTGACCCCTCGTTTGACGGCAACTAAGTTCATATCACTGACAACAACACACTAGAAGGTAGCGGGGGTGGGAGGGGAGGGGCAGGAAGGAGGATTAGGGTATAGGATGAGGGGAAGGGGGGTTGGATAGTGGGGTTGGTTCGGGGGGGGCATTGGTTGCCCTGCGATTTGATATGTCTTGTGCGTGCTGTGGCCTGTCCTTTTGTTTGTATGTTTTTTCTTGTTGTGTGAATGGAACCACATTATTTGTGTTTTGCTCTTGTTTCTGATCTAAGATTCTGCTTTGATGGAAATACCCCTTTGTTTGAATTGATAGTCGAGCGTTTATGGAGATGCAAAGAAACGATGTTTTTTCTTTTTCTTAATGCAACGATACTCGATTATTGCAGTGTTGGTGGGCGCCGATGCGTGTTTTAGTGAGGCGTATCAGATCTCCCTCTATAGATAATTGTTATGCAAAACAGGTCTCGTTAAATCCTCTGGAATACTTTTATGTATGTGGATCGGTGTCCCCTAAAACGGTATGTTTGTTTTGCGGGCAGGTTCTATATTGTTTTTCTTGCCTTTGATAATGAATGTGAAATCATGATGAAATTGTTGCTAATGCTAATACTGATGATTAACGTTATATGACCAACAATCCGGTCTATTTTTTATCGGCAATTTGCATTAATATCATATCGACCACCGCATGTATCGCGTTACACCGAGGCTTTATGTTCGACATGCACAGTATTCGAAATGAAGTAAAATAAGAAAAAATAATAAATGATAATCAAATAGATAATGAAATAATAATCAAATAAAAATAATGAAATCATAATCAAATAGAAATAAAATAATGATAATCAAATAGAAATACAATAATGATAATCAAATAGAAATACAATAATGATAATCAAATAGAAATAAAAAGATAATAATCAAATAGAAATAAAATAATGATAATCAAATAGAAATACAATAATGATAATCAAATAGAAATACAATAATGATAATCAAATAGAAATAAAAAGATAATAATCAAATAGAAATAAAATAATAATCAAATAGAAATAAAATAATCAAATAGAAATAAAATAATACTCAAATAGAAATAAGATAATAATCAAATAGAAATAAAATAATAATCAAATAGAAATAAAATAATACTCAAATGAATGATAGTCAAATAATAACCCGCATCAGAATGACCAGAGGAAAACGTACGAGCAGAAGACCCGACTTGCCCATCGCGCTGATCAGCTGTGTCTCACCTGGCCGCCCGCTGATCAGCTGTGTCTCACCTGGCCGCCCGCTGATCAGCTGTGTCTCACCTGGCCGCCCGCTGTGCCCCATTGTCTCGGCGTTTGTCAAGGCCGGAACTGCTGGGGCCGCCCTTGGACAGCGGCTTGGGGCTTGTGCGTGAGAAGGGGGGTGGGGTCACTGGGGGTGTGGAGGAGGGAGGGGGGTTATTTGGAGTGGAGGAGGGAAGGGGTTATTGGGGGAGGTGGAGGTAGGGGGTTATTGGGGGTGGAGGAGGGAGGGGGTTATTGGGGGTGGAGGAGGGAGGGGGTTATTGGGGGTGGAGGAGGGAGGGCGGTTATTGGGGGTGGAGGAGGGAGGGGGTTAATGGGGGTGGAGAAGGGAGGGGGATGTTGGGGAGTAGAGGAGGGAGTGGGTTATTGGGGGTGGAGGAGGGAGGGGATGTTGGGGGTGGAGGAGGGAGTGGGTTATTGGGGGTGGAGGAGGGAGGGGGATGTTGGGGGTGGAGGAGGGAGGGCGGTTATTGGGGGTGGAGGGAGGGAGGGGGTTAATGGGGGTGGAGAAGGGGAGGGGATGTTGGGGGTAGAGGAGGGAGTGGGTTATTGGGGGTGGAGGAGGGAGGGGGGATGTTGGGGGTAGAGGAGGGAGTGGGTTATTGGGGGTGGAGGAGGGAGGGGGATGTTGGGGGTGGAGGAGGGAGTGGGTTATTGGGGGGTGGAGGAGGGAGGGGGGTTGGGGGTGGAGGAGGGAGGGGGGTTGGGGGTGGAAGAGGGAGGGGGTTAATGGGGGTGGAGAAGGGAGGGGGATGTTGGGGGTAGAGGAGGGAGTGGGTTATTGGGGGTGGAGGAGGGAGGGGGATGTTGGGGGTAGAGGAGGGAGGGGTTATTGGGGGTGGAGGAGGGAGGGGGATGTTGGGGGTGGAGGAGGGAGGGCGGTTATTGAGGGAAGTGGAGGGAGGGGGTTATTGGGGATGGAGGATGGAGGAGGATGTTGGGGGTGGAGGAGGAAGGGGGTTATTGGGGGTGGAGGAGGGAGGGGGATGTTGGGGTGGAAGAGGGAGGGGTTATTGGGGATGGAGGAGGGAGGGGGTTATTGGGGGGTGGAGGAGAGAGTGCGGTTATTGGGGGAAGTGGAGGGAGGGGGTTATTGGGGGAAGTGGAGGGAGGGGGTTATTGGGGGTGGAGGAGGGAGGGGGATGTTGGGGATGGAAGAGGGAGGGGGTTATTGGGGATGGAGGAGGGAGGGGTTATTGGGGGTGGAGGAGAGAGTGCGGTTATTGGGGAAGTGGAGGGAGGGGGTTATTGGGGGAAGTGGAGGGAGGGGGTTATTGGGGGTGGAGGAGGGAGGGGGATGTTGGGGGTAGAGGAGGGAGGGGGTTATTGGGGGTGGAGGAGGGAGGGGGTTATTGGGGGAAGTGGAGGGAGGGGGTTATTGGGGGTGGAGGAGGGAGGGTGATGTTGGGGAGTAGAGGAGGGAGGGGGTTATTGGGGGTGGAGGAGGGAGGGGGTTATTGAGGGTGGATGAGGGAGGGGATGTTGGGGGTGGAGGAGGGAGGGGGTTATTGGGGTGGAGGAGGGAGGAGGTTATTAGGGGTGGAGGAGGGAGGGGTTATTGAGAGTGGAGGAGGGAGGTGGTTATTGAGGGTGGAGGAGGAAGGGGGTTATTGGGGGTGGAGGAGGGAGGGGGTTATTGGGGGTGGAGGACGAGGGGGTTATTGGGGGTGGAGGAAGAGGGAATAGGGGTTTAATAGGGGTGGAGTAGAGAGGGGGATATTGGGGCTGGAGGAAGGAAGGGGTGATTGGGGTAGGAGGATGGAGGGGATTACCGACTGTGGAGCAGGGAGAGGGGTTACTTGGGGGGGGGGTAGAGGACAGTTTGTGGTTGAATGGTGGTTGATGCTTTGGCGTTGGGCAGTGTTCCTGGTGGCGCCTGCTGGGTTGCACGCGGGTGGGGGTTGGTTGAAGGGTAGAATCAGAAGTTATTGGAATCGTTTTGTTTTATTTAAGTGTGATTGACAACCAGGCATTGATTATTCCAGTGGCAGTTACGTTTGATCGTTTAGCGTGTGTGTGTGTGCGTGTGTGTGTGTATTGTGTGCGTGTGTGTTGTGTGTGTGTGTATTGTGTATGTGTGTGTTGTATATGAGTGTGTTGTGTATGTATGTGTTGTATATGTGTGTGTTGTGTATGTGTGTGTACTTGTACATGTACATGCACATGTACGTGTACATGAACATGTACGTGTCGATGAACATATATACGTACACGCATATATATATATATATATATATATATATATATATATATATATATATATATATATATATATATATATATATATATATATATATATATAAATAATGTATCTGAAAGAAGGGCAAGCTTAGAGCGCACAAAAAAGAAGAGGAGGCTCGAGCAGAGCGGCCGCGGCCTCAGGTTCCCAGAGCAGCGGAGGCAGCGGCCACAGGCGCAATATATCCCTCCGTAAAGGGTGGATGGTTACCAACTCGCGCCTGTGACATTTGACTTTTGGAATTTTTAGTACACTGGAGTTAACTGTGGTGACGGGGGGCGGGGGTGGAGGCAGGGAGGGAGGGAGTGAGCGGGGCTGGGGGAGGGTAGGGAGGAGGGAGGGGGTGGGGGTGGGATGGAGGGGTAAGAACAGGAGGAGGGAGAGAGAGAGAGAGGGAGACACGGCACAAAATGTAGGATAAAGGAATTGCACTTCAAATTGACATTGTGGTGGCACGAACGGTGTTAAAAGAGGTATCAAATATTATTTGAAATACAAGGCCTGTTTCCATTCCCTCCCCGGACGGGTGGGTTACAAATAAAGGAAGGGAACGCTCTCTCCTTCTCTGCTCCTCCTCCATTTCTCTTGTCGCTTTGTTCCCTCCCTTCATTTCTTTTCTCTTCTTACTCTTCTTGCTAGTCTCTCCCTTTCACCTTTTCTGCCTTCCGTGTAACTAATGCAGACACTCGTGCACGGACATACGCTTATACTGATTTACATTTATGGTCACTCTTAACACACACACACATGCACACGCACACGCACACGCACACACGCGCACACACACACACACACACACACACACACACACACACACACACACACACGCACACACACACACACACACTCACACACACACACACACACACACACACACACACACAGAGACACATACACGAAATAGATGTATCTGAAGACACTTGTGTGTTAGACTTTATCGTCGATGCCAAAAAGTGAAGGAAAGAGATGGCAAGATGTCAGGAGATCTTATCATGTGGAACGATGACAGGTAGGGGGGGGGGCGGGTAGGAAGGAAAGGGGAATATGGGACAGAGGAAGGGGAGAGGTTAGGGGTTGGAGGAGGGAAGAGGGGAAGAGGAGGGGAAAATAGAGGTCTTAAGAGGTAGAGATGGAGGCGGAGGGAAAGGGATGGGGAGGGAGGGGGATAGGGAAGGGATGGGGAGGGAAAGTAGAAGTCTGAGGAGGTAGAGATAGAGGCGGAGGGAAAGGGGAGAGGAGAGAATAGGGGAAGGGAAAGAGAAAGTAGAAGTCTGGAGTTAGAGAGGGAGACGGAGGGAAAGAGGGGAAAGGAGGGAATATGGGAAGGGGAGGGGAAAGTAGAAGTTAGAGTTAGAGAGGGAGACGCAGGGAAAGAGGGGAAGGGGAGGGGAAAGTGCATGTCTGAGGAGTTAGAGAGGGAGACGGAAGGAAGGGGAGAGGAAAGTAAAGATCTGAGGTGGTGGAGGGGGAGACGGAGGGGAAGGGAGGGGAGAGGGCGACTGCCTAACTAGAGTGGATGGTCCGACGTAAGGAACTTGACTTGTTATGGGAGTCGGTTTGTTTGAGGTGGGTCTTTCTTTTCTCGTGCTTCTGCCTGCTATCATTATCTTGATTCTGTCTCTTTTTCATCTCATTTCCTCTCCTCATTCTCTCGCTCTCTCTCTCTGCTTTCTTCTCTCTTCTCTCTTTCTCTCTCTCTGCTTTCTTCTCTCTTCTCTCTCTTTCTCTTTCTCTCCATTTCTCTCTCTCACTCACTCTCTCTCACTCGGTCTCTCTCTCTCTCTCTCTCTCTCTCTCTCTCTCTCTCTCTCTCTCTCTCTCTTTCTCTCTCTTTCTCTCTCTTTCTCTCCTCACTCTCACTCTCACTCTCACTCTCTCTCTCTCTCTCTCTCTCTCTCTCTCTCTCTCTCTCTCTCTCTCTCTCTCTCTCTCTCTCTCTCTCTCTCTCTCTCTCTCTCTCTCTCTCTCCCTTTTTCACTGTCTTCCTCAAACACACTCACATACTTTCTTTTACACACTCCTCACACTCTCGGTTATCTTTCTACCTATGTTTGCGTTTCGTCTTTGCATCCGACAATATTCATATTTGTTCTCCAACAGTTTATCTCTTCCATCATCCTTCTCTCGCTTAATTATCTCATCTTCCGCATATGCCCTTCCTCCGCCACAGCATTACACGGGTAGAAGGAGGGACGAGACAGATTGAATTGCAAAGTTTAATTGAAGTTTCACACTTAGCCGGCGTGAAAGTCTTATTTTTAGGCTTTCTCGGGGCGTATGATGATGATTTTGTTTACGTTATTAAAAGTTTCCCCGTTGTTGATTTTTTTTTTTTTTTTGCTAGAAGTTTTGTTCGTGTTTATTTGGATTGGGCGATGGTGTGAGGAATTGGAAAGAGGATTGACGCTGCGTGTGTTGTGTGTGTGTTGTGTGTGTGTTGTGTGTGTGTGTGTGTGTGTGTGTGTGTGTGTGTGTGTGTGTGTGTGTGTGTGTGTGTGTGTGTGTGTGTGTGTGTGTGTGTGGAAACGTAGCAGAAGAAACAAACAAGCAGACATAAAAAGAAGTAATGGCGCAAATAAACCACGACGGTGTGGATGAAAGGCGAAGCAGAAATGAATGACTCCGAATGAATAGTCAAAGTAGGAAAGATTAGGGGGAGAACGGGGGAAGGAAGCAGAAGGGAAAGAGGAAAGAAGGAAGAGAAAAGGAAGGTGGGAGGAGGAAAGAAGGAAGAGAAAAGGAGGGTGGGAGGAGGAAAGAAGGAAGAGAAAAGGAGGGTGGGAGGAGGAAAGGAGAGTGGAAGGGGAAAAGTGTGGAGGAGGGGTCTGCCCACAAAGCTGTTGTCAAAGACGCAATTGATGGGAAGGGGGTCGAAGGTCAGGACGCGGGGATTTACCTTTAATTCTGCCAGACCTCGCGAGTTGAGGAGGCGGGGCGAAGAGAACGGGAGAGTACCGAATGAGGAGGAACAGAAGATGAGGGCGATAAGGCGAAAAAAGCGCGATAAAGCGGCGATAATTAGAGACAATAATAATGAGAGTTTTTCCTGTAATGAGTATTACTATTTTTTTGTAATTAGCAGCATTGGTGATGATGATTATGATAATGATAAAGGATAATGAGGGAAAAGGAAGAACGAGAAATATGATAAAGAATGGAATAAGAAGAAATAAATAAAAAAAAGAAATAGAGAGAGGTGGTCAAGAAACGGCAGTAAAAAGAAGACTAAGGAGAAGAGGGGGAGTGGATGTCACAAAAGTTTAACAGAAGGAGGTAGAAGGTGGGTGAGTGGATGGGTTAGTGGGGAAGGGAGAGGGGGAGGGACGGCGAGTGAACGGACTTGGTTTTTATCTTATCAGCGGCCAGAGTCCTCATGAGAGGGAGAGGGAGAAGGAAAAGGGAAAGGAATGAAGAGAGAGAGTGGGGGAGGGAGAGAGAGAGAGGGGGGGAAGGGAGAGAGAGAGAGGGGGAGGGAAGGGAGAGAGAGAGAGAGGGGGAGGGAGAGAGAGAGAGAGGGGGGGAGAGGGAGAGAGCGAGGGGGGAGAGGGAGAGAGAGAGAGAGGGAGAGGGAGAGAGAGAGGGGGGAGAGGGAGAAGGAGCAGAGAGGAAGGGAGAGAGAGAGAGAGAGGGGAGAGGGAGAGAGAGAGAGGGGGAGAGGGAGAGAGAGAGAGAGAGAGAGAGAGAGAGAGAGAGAGAGAGAGAGAGAGAGAGAGAGAGAGAGAGAGAGTGAGAGGGAGATGGAGAGGGATAGAGAGTGAGAGGGAGATGGAGAGGGATAGAGAGAGGGGAGATGGAGAGGGAGAGAGAGAGGGGAGATGGAGAGGGAGAGAGAGAGGGGAGATGGAGAGGGAGAGAGAGAGGGGAGATGGAGAGGGAGAGAGAGAGGAGATGGAGAGGGAAAGAGAGAGAGGGAGATGGATAAGGAGAAGGAGAGAGAGGGGAGATGGAGAGGGAGAAAGAGAGGGGAGAGGGAGGAAGGGATTGAAGGAAAGACGCCGGAAAGGTGGATAGAGAAGAAAAAGAGCAGGTTTGCATATACCGAAAGAGGAGTATTAAGTGGATGGGATAATCGTGATGTAGTAAAGGGAGATGTGAGGAAGAGAGAACCCAAATAAATATGAGAATGGGAAAGGGATAAAGTTAGTGGTGAATAAATGATAATCCAGAAAAGTAATGAAAAAGAAAACAATGATGATTTGAAGACCGGAAAGGGTCGGGAAAAAGCAGGGTACGTCGGATAGGACAGATAGACGGGATGTAAAACATAAGAATTGGGGACAAAGTAGTGAAAGATTTAGACAAGTTATCAGAGAAGGGGGGAGGGGGCGCGTGAGAGAGAGAGGATCAAAGCCAGTGATGTGAGAGAATGAGCGAGTGAGTGAGTGAAAAAGTAAATGAGTGAGAGAGGGAGGGGGGAGGGAGAGGGAGAGGGAGATAGAGAACGAGAGAGAGAGGGGGGTGGAGAGACAGAGACAGAGGGAGACAGAGACAGAGACAGAGACAGAGACAGAGACAGAGACAGAGGGAGACAGAGACAGAAGGAGACAGAGACAGGGAGACAGAGACAGAAGGAGACAGAGACAGAGACAGAGACAGAGGGAGACAGAGACAGAGAAAGAAGGAGACAGAGACAGAGAAAGAAGGAGACAGAGACAGAGACAGAGAGAGAGACAGAGAGAGAGACAGAGAGAGAGACAGAGAGAGAGACAGAGAGAGACAAGAGAGAAACAGAGAGAGAGAGAGATAGAGAGAGAGATAGCAAGAGAGAGAGATAGAGAGCGAGAGAGAGAGAGAGAGAGAGAGAGAGAGAGAGAGAGAGAGAGAGAGAGAGAGTGGTGAGTGAGTATGAGTGAGAGAGAGAGAGAGAGAGAGAGAGAGAGAGAGAGAGAGAGAGAGAGAGAGAGAGAGAGAGAGAGAGAGAGAGAGAGAAATAGACAAACAGTCAGTCAGACACACAGACTGAAAGAGACAGTAGGATTTGTGTTAGTAGCAATAGCAGAAAAAAAAAGATTATCAGCAACAACAACAACAAACATAACCACACGTACAGAGATGAGGAAACAAAGCAGACCAGAAAACAACCTCAGCCTGAGTGCTTCACCACACTTAATCGAACCGAAACACACGCAAGCACACTGACTGCTCTAAAGACACTTTTAGATGCGGTGAGACGCTCACAGACAGGCAGGCAGACAGGTAGACAGACAGGCTGACAAACAGAGAAAGGCAGACAGACAGACAGACAGATAGACAGACAGACACAGACAGACAGACAGACAGGCAGGCTGACAAACAGAGAAAGGCAGACAGACGGGCAAACAGACAGACAGACAGACAGGCTGACAAACAGAGAAAGGCAGACAGACAGACAGACACAGACAGACAGACAGCGATAGAGCAAGCGAAGCCAGAAAAGAGATAGAGAGACGGACGGCCGTTGGAAGGTGACGGAGGCTCTGTGACAGCGCGTGATGGAGGAGAGAAAAGAAAATGGTGCGGGCGAGCTGAGAGGGGAAAAAAAGAAAATGAATAAGTAAACCCTCCCCAAAAAAAGAGAGAAAGAAAATGAATAAGTAATCCCTCCCTAAAAAAAAGAGAGAGAAATAAAATGAATAAGTAACACAACCACACAAAAGAGAAAAAAAATGTATTTAACCGGTTTCGAAAGCGGTTAAATACGTTCCTTGTATTGTGAAGATATTCATTCTCATTCACACCTTTTCCGCATTTGTCAACATGAATGCGTTTTATGAAGAAGAAGGAGAAACACGTCATCCAGCGTTTCTTCTATCTATATCTATATATACATATACATATTCATAAATATATCTATATCAATATCTATATGTATGTATGTATGTATGTATGAATTATGTATTATGTATTATGTATGTATGTATGAATTATGTATTATGTATGTATGTATGAATTATGTATTATGTATTATGTATGTATGTATGTATGTATGTATGTATATGTATATATATATATATATATATATATATATATAAAGATATTTAAGTATATATATATATGTATATATAAATATATAGATATTTGTATCTGAACACACACACACATATATCTATCTATCTATCTATCTATCTATATACACGCACATATATAGAGAGAGATAGAGAGATATTTATGTGTGTGTGTGTGTTTGTGTATGTGTATGTATGTATACACATACACCCATGTATACACTTATATTTATACACACATACATATAATTATACGTATACATCTGTGTGGGTGTGAGTGTGGAGGGAGGAGGTATGGACGGAAGAAAGGGTTGAGGAAGGTGTGAGGGAGAGAGATAAGGAAGGAAAGAGAGTGGGAGGGATATCAAGAAGGAAAAAAGACAGACACACAGACAGACAGAGAGAACCATGCAGAAAGGTGAAAAAAGGGGAAAGAGAGATTACTTTTTCCTTCAAGTTTTAATGATAGCAAGGAGTGAAATATTTTTTAAAAATTAATGTAATAACAATAGATGAAACGGAAGGGAAAATGACAAAGGCAGCAGCTCGCCAAGGATTTCATGCAAGAAGAAACATAAAGAGTTGAATTCCAACCGTGTGAGCGAAAGATTATGTAAAAAAAAAACTGATGAAAAGATTGAAAAATGAAAATGGATAAGTATAGATTAGAATTAAAAACGGATGGAGAAATATATAAGAATGTTTTTAGAAGGTCCGTTTGTGAAATATGCACGAAAAATGGTATTTGAGGATTTGTGGCAAAATCCGTGAATGAGTTTGGGAGAGGGAAGATGGAAGGAAGAGAAAAGGAAGATGGAAAGAACGGAAGAAGAAGGGATGAGAGAAGAGAGAAGAAGATGATGATGAAGGGAAATGGAAGGGATGGCAGCTTCGTATTGTTCAGCTGATGAAAAGGGACAGAATGAACACGAAGAAAGGAAGAATTTGAAGGGATTCTGGAGGTGAGAATTCGGAATAGGATATTGACGATGGATGCCATTAATAAATGAGAGAGTGAGAGAGTGAGTAAATGAGTGAGTGAGAGAGTGAGAGAGTGAGAGAGTGAGAGAGTGAGAGAGTGAGAGAGTGAGAGAGTGAGAGAGTGAGAGAGTGAGAGAGTGAGAGAGTGAGAGAGTGAGAGAGTGAGAGAGAGAGGAGAGAGAGAGGAGAGAGAGAGGAGAGAGAGAGAGAGAGAGAGAGAGAGAGAGAGAGAGAGAGAGAGAGAGAGAGAGAGAGAGTTAGAAAGTAACTGAGTGAGTGTGAGTGAGAGAAAGAGAAACAGAGAGAGAGAGAGAGAGAGAGAGAGAGACCGAGAGATAGGAAAAAATGAAGGAAAAAAGAGAGAAGACAAAGAAAAATGAATAAAGAGAAAAGGGGAACGAACTCAGTGTGGTGTCTCGGGCGGAGGGGAGGTTGATGGCAGGTGACGTGTGATAGGAGGAGGCGGAACACGATGATGTTCCGGCAGAAGATAGAAAAAGGAGAATGGAAAGAAAATTGTGAAAGGGAGGAGAGAGAAGAGGGTAGAGAGAGGACTAGAGGAGAGAGAAGAAGGTAGAAGGAAGACAAGAAGAGGGTAGAGAGAGGACAAGAGGAGAGAGAAGAAGGTAGAAGGAAGACAAGAAGAAAAAGAAGAGGGTAGAGGGAAGACAAGAAGAGAGAGAAGAGGGTAGAGGAAGGACAGGATAGAAATAGATTCATGCTACGTGTTAATGAACAAATAGAATTATGACAATACTTGTTAAATGATGCCGGTGGTTCAGGCGCCTTGTCACAAAAACAAATAATAGCGAACAATTATGGACAACGATATTTACAGAATATGTAGAAAAAAAATTGTCCGAGGGAGAAAACAAAAAATATAAAAAAGATGATGAGTTGATGATAAAAAATGGAAAATTGTTAGGAAAAAGTAGATTTTCACTTTGCATGATGGAAAAAGGAAAAGGGGTGAAATTGTTACAAAGAGATAAGAATCGGTGTAGGGGAGAAGAAAAGGGAAGAAAGGAAATCATTAATCGATGATAGAGAAAAAAATGTATATATGATTGAAATAATAGAGATAGATAGGGAGAATTAGAGTAAAAAGCGTAAGCCATAAAAAGTAAAAAGTAGGACCAAAACATTAATCGCCAGAGAGAACGAAATTAAACTTTAGAAGAGAGAGAGAGAGAGAGAGAGAGAGAGAGAGAGAGAGAGAGAGAGAGAGAGAGAGAGAGAGAGAGAGAGAGAGAGAGAGAGAGAGAGAGAGAGAGAGAGAGAGAGAGAGAGAGAGAGAGAGAGAGAGAGAGAGAGAGAGAGAGAGAGAGGGGGGGGGCAGACAGACACAGACAAAATAAAGAGGAGAAATAAAGAAAGATAGAAAGTAAAGGGGGGACAGAGGGAAAGAGAGAAAGACAGAGAAGAAAACATAGACAAAGAAAAGGGAGTAAAGGATAAAAGGAAGGAGAAAGAGAAGAGAAGCGACAATGGAGACGGCCGGAAACGAGGGCTGATGGTGTGAGAGCGAGGCCAAAGGGCAATAAATTCCTTTTTATGGCCAGAGGCTGTAATTCTGAAATAATAAGTTTAGTTACAGCAGAAGTAGATGTAGCAGAAATAACGTTAATCGTTTTAGTGATGACATTAATGACTAAAATAATCGCATAAACTGTTTTAATTCGGATGACAAACACATAGCAGATATAGCAAGAATCGATGTGATTAGAGGTAGTCGCCTTGGTTATAAATTGTTATGTGGGATTGGTAATGAAAATGAGAATTATTCATAACCCTCAATATATCTAATTGTTCATGAAAACAAACAAACACAAACAAAGATGAATTTAGAGTGATCTTTGTCCTGGCGTCTAGATCGATTTTATAACTATTGCCCTTGGCCTTTTCACGAGGGAGTGGCTCATTTTTAATACTATTTTTTGTCTTGTTTAGTTTAGTTTTTTTTTTTTTTTTTTTTTTTTTTTTTTTTTTTTTTTTTTGTCTTGTCTTGTCTTGTCTTGTTAATGATTATGGTGATTTTTGTATGGATATAATGATGTCTGGAAAAAAAATATTGTAGAACTGTGAAGTAAATGTAAAGAGATTTCAGTTACATTAATGGACCAATGTTTGGGTCAGGAAAGGCAAGGGTTATAAAAAACTATCGAATCCGGATACGAATTAATAGAAATAACCGAAGCATTTGAAGGCGGCTGGAGAGGAGGGGGAAGATGGGGTGGGCGTGGGGTTGGGGGGGGGGAGATTCGGCCCAGCTGCCTTAATTATATCATAACTTAATTACCTGGAGGTGATTGATTACCTGCAGGGCTCGAGGTCGTGACCAGTCATTATCGTCGTGATTATAATCGTGTTAGAAAGCTCTTTGAGATTTTTATTAATTTAGATGTTATTCGGGATGCATTTGCGGATAAGGTTAATGCACCTTAATGATGGCTCGGGGAAGGTGAGGGAAGGTTCGAGACTGCGATGGCTTTACAGCTGTTTGGTCCTCATGTTCGCTCAGCTCATGTTCTCTTCTTCTCCCTGTTTATTTTCCTTCGTACTTTCTCTCTTGCGTGAAGTTGTTTTATCTTTCTCTCTCTTTCTTTCTTTCTTTCTCTCTCTCTCTCTCTCTCTCTCTCTCTCTCTCTCTCTCTCTCTCTCTCTCTCTCTCTCTCTCTCTCTCTCTCTCTCTCTCTCTCTCTCTCTCTCTCTCTCTCTCTCTCTCTCTCTCTCTCTCTCTCCCGTCCGTCGTCCTCACCCTGTACCTCTCCCTTCTCCTTTACCTTCTCCCTTCCATTCTCTGTCTCCCATCTGCCATCTCCTTTTCCCTCCCCCTTTTCCACTTCTTATACCTCTCCTTCTTGATCTCTCTCTCCTTCTCCCTCTTTTTTTCGATCTCTCTCTCCCTCTCCCTCTTTCTCTCGATGTCTCTCTCCTTCTCCCTCTTTCTCTCGATGTCTCTCTCCTCCTTCTTTCTCTCGATCTCTCTCCATCTCCCTCTCGATCTCCTTCTCCTTCTCTCTATCCCTCTCCCTCTCCCTCTCGATCCCCCTCTCGATCTCTCTCTCCTTCTCCCTCTCCTTCTCCCTGCCCTCGCTATCTCCCCCATAATACGCCATCCGTTAAGCGGGACAGAAGAAGGCGACAGCGCTTGTAAACTTTTACCATGTATTTCCAAAGCGTCGTCTGTGCTCAGTGCTGCGACAGGGTCTTTTACCTACAGTAGGTACTAGGTCGGCCTTTCTTGTGTGTGTGTGCGTTGGGTACGGATTGTAAGGGGGGGGATGGGGAGGGGGGAGGTTGTTTATTTGGTTGTTTCGTATTGGTCTTTGGTGTTTTTTTTATTCTGTTTTACTACTATTTTTTTCTCTTCTACTTCTCTTTCTTCTTTTCTTCGTCTTTTTTTTTCTAATTGTGATCCTTTCTTCTTCTTGTTTTCATGTTCTTGTTCTTCTTGTTCATCTAGTTTTCGTTCTTGTTCTTTTTCGTCCTCTCCTACTTCACCTTCTTCTTTTCTTGTCCTTTCCTGTTGCTTCTTCAACTTAATCATTGTAACATTGATGGATATTTTTGTTGTTATTATTATTTTTATTGTTATTGTTATTGTTGTTGTTTTATTATTATTATCATTTCTATTGTTATTATTATTACTATTAATGTTGCTGTTTTTTTTGTTATTGTTATTGTTATTATTATTGTTGTTTTTGTTATTATTTTTATTGGCATTTTTGTTATTATTGTGATTTTTATTGTTACTACTACTACTACTATTATTATTCTTATTGTTGTTATCATCATCATCATTATCATCAT
>NC_091569.1:9153309-9155809 GCF_042767895.1 Penaeus vannamei | reverse complement strand
TGTCCTTTCTTTCATTTTGATCCCTCTCTCCTTATTTATCACTTCTACCTTATCCCCTCCTCTCCTCTCCGTTTTATTCCTATCAATCATCTTTTTTTTCATTCAATTCTCTCAATTCCTCAATTTCTTTTATTTTGTTTTCATTCCATTCTCCCAATTCCTCAATTCCTCCATCATGTCCCCTCTTTCCTTCCTTTCTCCTTTCTTCCCTTCTCCCTCTTCCTCTCGCCTGACCCAGTCCGACTCGGCGAATGCAATCAGTAGTAGTAAGCGTTAATCTCTTGAGGTCAAGGCCGATTAACCATTCTGGTGGCCGGAAGGTAATAAAAAGAATAAAAAAAGATGAAAAAGAAGGGAAAAAAAGAAGGAAAAGAAGAAAAAAAGGGGGAGGAAAAAGAAAAGTCAAGCTCTCACATTTGTGTCATGTCGGCCTCATTAAGACGGTCGCCGTAAATAGTTAATGATTTAATTGCATACACAAACCATTATCGAGCTTTGAGCGTTTAGGCCGTATTAATTTTCCGTCCCTTTGCGGCTGGGCTGGGCATCGAAGGAAGGGAGGGGGGTCGGTAGAGGGGAGGTGGGGAAGGGAGGGGCATGAGGTGGGGAAGGGTGAGGGGTCGGTAGAGGGGAGGTGGGGAAGGGAGGGGCATGAGGTGGGGAAGGGAGGGGGTCGGTAGAGGGGAGGTGGGGAAGGGAGGGGCATGAGGTGGGGAAGGGAGGGGGTCGGTAGAGGGGAGGTGGGGAAGGGAGGGGGTCTGTAGAGGGAGGTGGAAAAGGGAGGGGCATGAGGTGGGGAAAGGGAGGGGGTCTCTAGAGGGAGGTGGGGAAGGGAGGGGGTCTGTAGAGGGAGGTGGAAAAGGGAGGGGCATGAGGTGGGGAAGGGGAGGGGGTCTCTAGAGGGAGGTGGGGAAGGGAGGGGGTCTCTAGAGGGAGGTGGGGAAGGGAGGGGGTCTGTAGAGGGAGGTGGAAAAGGGAGGGGCATGAGGTGGGGAAGGGAGGGGGTCTCTAGAGGGAGGTGGGGAAGGGAGGGGGTCTCTAGAGGGAGGTGGGGAAGGGAGGGGGCATGAGGGGAGGTGGGGAAAGGAGGGGGTCTGTAGAGGAGGTGGGGAAGTGAGGGGGGTCTGGGAGAGAGGGAGGGGCATGAGGGGAGGTGGGGAAGGGAGGGGCATAGGGGGGTTGGGGAAAGCTAAAGGAAGGGGAAGAAGGGTGTAAGGAAGAGAGGAGTATGGTCCAGATAAAGGGGGGAAGGGGAATTGGTTTCGCACTGTAAAATTTTAAGCATTAAGATTGGGTACACTGTGCTTTAATATATATATTTATATACATATATATATATATATATATATATATATATATATATATATATATATATATATATATATATATTTGTGGTTGCTTTGATCATCTATCTGTCTGTCCATTTTTTCCCTCCCTCTCCAAATCCCTCTCCCTCTCTTCCGTTTTCTTCCCTCCTCTCCGAATCTATCTCCGTTCCTTCCGAATCCTCCTCCCTCCTTGAATCTTTCTCCCCCCTTTTCCGAATCCTTCTCCCTCTCTTCTTCATTCCCCGAATCCATATCCCTCCTTTTCCGAATCCTTCTCCCTCTCTCTTTCCTTTCCCAAATCTCTCTCCCTCTTTCCCTCCTTCCCCGAATCCCTCTCCCTCCTTTTCCGGATCCCTCTCTGTCTCTCCCTCCTTTTCCGGATCCCTCTTCGTCTCTCCCTCCCTCGCCGAATCCCCCTCCCTCTCTCCCTCCCTCGCCGAATCGCTCTCCCCCTCTCCCTCCTTTTCCGAATCCCTCTCCCTCTCTCCCTCTCTCCCTCCCTCGCCGAATCGCTCTCCCCCTCTCCCTCCTTTTCCGAATCCCTCTCCCCCTGTCCCTCCTTTTCCGAATCCCTCTCCCCTGTCCCTCCTTTTCCGAATCCCTCTCCCTCTCTCCCTCCCTCGCCGAATCGCTCTCCCCTCTCCCTCCTTTTCCGAATCCCGCTCCCTCTCTCCCTCCCTCGCCGAATCGCTCTCCCCCTCTCCCTCCTTTTCCCAATCCCTATTCCTCTCTCCCTCCCTCGCCGAATCGCTCTCCCCCTCTCCCTCCTTTTCCGAATCCCTCTCCCTCCCTCGCCGAATCGCTCTCCCCCTGTCCCTCCTTTTCCGAATCCCTCTTCGTCTCTCCCTCCCTCGCCGAATCCCTCTCTCCCTCTCTCCCTCCCTCGCCGAATCGCTCTCCCTCTCTCCCTCCCTCGCCGAATCCCTCTCCCCCTCTCCCTCCTTTTCCGAATCCCTCTTCGTCTCTCCCTCCCTCGCCGAATCCCTCTCCTCTCTCCTCCCTCGCCGAATCGCTCTCCCCCTCTCCCTCCTTTTCCGAATCCCGCTCCCTCTCTCCCTCCCTCGCCGAATCGCTCTCCCCCTCTCCCTCCTTTTCCGAATCCCTCTTCGTCTCTCCCTCCCTCGCCGAATCCCTCTCCCTCTCTCCCTCCCTCGCCGAATCGCTCTCCCCCT
>NC_091569.1:9135809-9138309 GCF_042767895.1 Penaeus vannamei | reverse complement strand
TTAATTTACTTGTTTTTTATGTTAGCTGAACCTTGATAGAGATAGAGATAGGGGTAAATTTCTCTTCTGGAAGCTCTGATTTAGAGTTCTTTTACTGAGGTTATTGGGTGTGTTATGGCGACTGGAACATTTAGGATGGTTTCTTTTAGGTTATGTCACTTGCATCATTAGTTGCCTTAAAATTTGATAAAGAAAATTATTCTTAGCTGCTGCTACTGCTGCTGTCGTTGCTGCTGCTACTGCTACTGCTACTGCAACTGCAACTGCAACTGCAACTGCAACTGCAACTGCTACTGCTACTGCTACTGCTACTGCTACTGCTACTGTTACTGCTACTGCTACTGCTACTGCTACTGCTACTGCTACTGCTACTGCTACTGCTACTACTACTACTACTACTACTACTACTACTACTACTACTATTATTACTTTTACTAATGCGATTACTATTACTGCTACTACCACCATCAACAGGATCACAACCACCACTGCTACTGCTGCTGGTGACACAGAAACTGCTACTACTGCTTCTTCTACTATTACTATTATCAAGAATTAGGACGAGGGTGGAGGCAAGAATAGAAGCGGGAGGAAAATCAGGAGTAGGGCAGAATGGAAACATACCAGAAAGCTTGAGGTAGAAGTCGGAGTGAAACCAGGAGTAAGAGCAGGAGTGGAGGCAAGAAGGAAAGCAAAGATGAAGACAGCAGTATTGCCAGGGGTTGAGGCAAGAACGAAAGCAAGGGTGAAAAGCAAGCCCCGAGTGTTGCCTCACGTCTGGTCGGCGCGGCTCTCGCCTGAGTGGGATATTTACCTGAGGTAATTAAGATGCTTCACCTGGGCCATGGGGGAGTTTCCTTGGGAATGTTGCTCCGACATGCTCCGGGGTCAAGGAGGAAGGATCGGGGAGGGATGGGGGGGGAGGGGAGGCGTCGGTCGAAGAAAAGGGAGAGAGGGAAGATGAGGCAACTGAAGAACGTACCTATGAATATATACATACATATGCATACCATATACGTATTCATACCCATACCCATACCCCTCTCCGCACGCACACGCATCATTAAATTATTCCTATAAACAGAAAGGAGTAAATCAATAAACAAGCAAAAAGGGCCCAGAAGGAGTTAAGTTAGAGATATCATTACTCGGTAGTTGATGTTTTATTTCTCCCATGCATAAACGAGTGGGTTAAGGCGCCGGCATGGGCGGAGGGGCGTGCATGAAAGCTTGCACCTCACACCATACATGATCAATGTGGCCCTGTGGTCATGCGAACTCCGCGAACGCTATAAGTTTCATGACGGTGCCACCTCTGTGCTGCCTTCGAGCATTCCTTGGCACACATATACTGTCCCGTACCCAGCCATCAGCACGACACACCGGAATACCAGTGCTCTCGCCATTTCCAACGCGACTGCCACCAGCGCTCATAGAAACAGCTCGTGGGTAACAACAGCAACACCAATCAGCTGTCATATCGTGTGATTATTATGTGTTCGTTTTTTTTTTTCCTTTTTTTTGACGCTTGATTTCTGTGACCCGAGGTGCGGTTTGTTTGGGTTGCGAATGGCTCCGTTTGTTTGTTTGTTTGTTGGCCCTATGTCAGCTTCGATGGGAGTTTCGATTGATTTCTTCGTGTTGGTCTCTTAACTAATAAAGGCTTTCTTTTTTTTAATTGGCATATGGAGGGTTGTGCGTCGTTCCTTTTTTTTTTAATTTGTTTGGTTTCTTTGCTGGCTTGTTAGTATTTGTGTGTGTGTATGTGTGTGTGTGTGTCCGTGTGTTTGCGTGTGTGTGTCCATGTGTGTGTTTGTGTATGTATGTGTGATCGTCACTTTATTTTTTCATCAACTCTGTCTTCCGGGCGCTGTACTTGTTTATTCAGGAAGCCGCAGCTGCTTCCCTGTACCCTGGCAGTGGAATCCCTCCCGCGACACGTGGCCAATCGCCTCACCATATTACGGCAAATACCCTCACCCCCCCCCCCCCTCCGCCCTACTGTGTCATGGTACATGGTCCCTCCTTCCATCTTCCTCGGGCAGGTGGGTGACCCTGTCTTCCTGTACCCTGCCAGATGGTGTTTGCTCTCTTTCTCTTCCTTGCCAGATGCGACTCCCTGCCTTCCTGCACCCAGAAGGTTCTTTTCCAGATGCGTCTTCTCGTCTTTCTGTACCGTGCCACATGAGGTCTCCCTTGCTTTCTCTTCCTTGGCCTCCTATACCCTGCCAGATGGTCTACATATCTTTCTCCCATGTCAGATGGGACTTCATGCTTTCCTAAACCCTGCCAGATGGTTTCCATGTCTTTCTTCCCTACCATATGGGTCTCTCTGCATCCCTTTTCCCTGCCAGATGGTTTCCATGCCTTTATTCCCTACCAGATGGGTCTCTCTGTATCTCTTTTCCCTGCCAGATGGTTTCCATGCCTTTCTTCCCTACCAGATGGGTCTCTCTGTATCCCTTTTCCCTGCCAGATGGTTTCCATGCCTTTATTCCCT
>NC_091569.1:9118309-9120809 GCF_042767895.1 Penaeus vannamei | reverse complement strand
CTACTACCCCCCCCTCTCCTCCAACTCCCTGTCCTTCCCCCTCCAACCCCTTGCCCCTCCCCCTCCAACCCCTTGCCCCTGCCCCCGACACTACTCCCCTTCTGCCCCCCCTCCAACTCCCTGTCCCTCCCCCTCTAACTCCTTGCCCCTCCCTCTCCAACTCCCCCCTCCCCCCTCGACATTTCTCCCTTACTGCCCCTCCCCCCTCACCTGCTCTCTGCCATGCGCTCCCATCTGGATATACTTGACAGGAAGTATGCTCGTTGTAGATCCCAGGTTTTTATGACATATGAGCGTTATATTCGCCGAGGTTATGGTCAGGCATCAATCAGAGTGAGTGAGGGAGTGAGGGAACGGGTAGAAGAGTGAGGGAAGGAAGGGAGGAAGGGAAGGCGCGAGAAAGGAAGGGAATAAGGGAAGACTGGATGACTAGGAATGAAAGAGAGAGGAGGGAAGGGTTGAAAGGAGTTTTGATTAAAGGAAAGGAGGGGCGTGTTTGGAATTAAGGGTAGAAGGAGGTTACGAAGTAGGGAATAGGTGAGGGATTGGGGCCGTAAGAGGATAGAGGAAGGAAAGATAATCGATTGGGAATAAAGGATAACGAATAAAGTGATGGAAAAGACGAAGGAGTGGAAGGTAATGCAGTCAAAAGATACTATTACCAAGCACATGAATCACAGGTCGTCGTATGTGATCAATATCATTTTTTTTTCTTCTTCTTGTTTTTCTTCTTTTTCTTCTTCCTCTTCCTCTTCTTCTTTTTCTTGTTCTTGTTCTTGTTCTGTGCATTCACGCAGATGAGCTATTGATTCACACCCATTACACACAGAACAGTTCTTTCAATCTCATTTTTTCCCTTTCTCAGTGAAAATAAATAGATCCATAAAATTAACGAGTACGAAAGAAAACGTTTCCTGTAATCAGTATGGAGACGTTTTCGGTGTTTTGACGGGGAAATTATAGGGTGTTTTGCCCGTATCATTTTCTGCGGTTTAGTTCTGTTTATTTTTTTTTGTTCTTTTTTGCTTGTCAGTGATTTATTTTATTTTATCTCGTCGGTACCTGTGGTAATGACCATGAGGAGGCGGTTGGTGATCCATATAATGGTGATGTTGATACAGTTTTAGTAAATTTTCTTCCATTTTCGCCGTCATTATCACACACATTCTGTTGAGTATTTGTTTTTTATAAGATTATTATAATCACCATTACTGTCTCCTTTGTTCTCATAAGCCATAGCATCCTTGAGGTTTATTGTCTGTTACTGAGTACTAACGACTTAAAGAGATTGTCCTGTAATGTGCATTTTCCATCTTTTTTGTAAGATTCATTGTACGGACAGTCTGTTATTTTGGACCATAATAGTACAACAGTAATATAAAAAGCACAGTACCCTGTCATCACCCCAAATATTTGCCATTATAATGCGTAATGTGTAGTTTCTGAAATGGAGAGAGAGAGAGAGAGAGAGAGAGAGAGAGAGAGAAGAGAGAGAGAGAGAGAGAGAGAGAGAGAGAGAGAGCGAGAAGAGAGAGAGAGAGAGAGAGAGAGAGAGAGAGAGAGAGAGAATGTCTCGCTTGACCACCTATTCTAACTTCCGTTTTCCCCGCCTCGCCCGGGCAATTCCAACGGGGTGGCCAAGTTGTTATCATATTATACCTTAAGGGCAATCAGGGGTAGAGCCAACCCTCTCCCCTTCCCCTTCCCTCCCCCCCCTTCCCCACCCTTTCGGAGGGAGCTCAAAGATGGGATTTTAGGTGTCCTTGTAGAGGGAGGGCGGATGGGAGGGGAGGGGGCAGGAGGGGAGGGGGGGCAGGAACAGAGGCTAAGGTCACGAGGATTGCTGTTGTTGTTATTGTTTTTTCTTATATTGCTTAAGCTTCTTCGCCTTCTTTTCCTTTCATTTTTTCTCTCTCCTTTGGTGCGTGCGTGGAGGGTCGCTATCCAAGCCCTTTTTTTCGTTCTGATGGGGGGGGGGGGGAGGCGGAGGCGGCCAAGGGATCATGATCCAAAAACGTCTCTGTGGCTCCGCGACGCCTCGATGGGCTCCGGCCGGCGGCAATTTGTGGCTTAAGGAAACGGTTCGCCATTTTGGCAGACTCCCTCCCCTCTCTCCCCCCCTTCCTCCTTTCGGTCCTTGGTCCTCTCTCCCACTTTAAGTCCCCCTCCAACCCCACCCCAACCCCCTTCTCCCGCCCTTGGTCTCTCTCCCATCTCTCCCCTTCACCCCCTTCCTCTTCCCCTGCCCCTCCCCCCTTCCCCTTGCTCCATTCACTCCCCTCTCTTTCCCTCCTCCCAATCCTTTGCCCTTATCCCTCCTCCGTTCATCCTCCCTCCTTCCTCCTGCCGCTCCTTCGCCGATCCCCTCTCCCTCTTCTATCCCCAATCCTTTTTTATTCTTCTCCGTGCCTTTTTTTATCGTCTAGTGTGTTTTAAAAATTGCAGGAGATGGAGGAAGGGACACAAAGATCTCATAATGATATTGCAGCTGTTGTCTTCT
>NC_091569.1:9105809-9108309 GCF_042767895.1 Penaeus vannamei | reverse complement strand
GGTTAAAACAATCTTATGTTGGAGGTCAAATTTGTTAGCCAATCCTGTGTTATGCTCTTTCTATTGCATCATCACATTCTTTGTTTTTTGTTTCTCCTTCTCTTGTTGTTACTTCTCATTTATGTTTTTCCCTCTGACTATTTTTCATTATTTTCTTGTTATTCTCACCCTGTATCACCCAGCTCTCTTTCTTCCTCTTTTTGTTGCCCATTCTTCTTTTTCCCATTTGCAATTCCTCCTCTTTCATCTCCTTTTTCTTTCTTTTTATCCTCCACTTCATTGCTTCTCTTTTCCTCATTTCTCCTTTCTTCCCCATATTTTCTACCCCTTCCCCCTTTTCCCTCTCTCTTATTTACCTCCCTGTATTTCACTCCCCTTTCCCTTTTCCTCTTTCACGTCCCTTTCTTTTGTTTTTCCCCTCTTAGCCCTCTTCTTTCCTTCCTTTCTTCCTTCCTCCTCCTCCTCCTTCTTGGGCCTAAGTCATTGCATGCAACAGCGCACTAGCAGACACAGTTTACCTGATCTCTATCTGTCCTTGAACTTTGCCGGCCTCGCCTCGCCTCCCGCATTTCTCGGGGCCCTTCGTTGCCTCGCGGGTTGCCGATTGTGGAGTGCGACGAGGGCTGTGTGAGTACTTATTTAGACTGGAGGGGGGCGGTTGGGCGGAGCGCGGGCTGCTGGCGGGCGCGGGGGTACTTTTCGAGCAAGGGGGTACTTAGGCTTGATTCGAAGGGTATGTGTGTGTGTGAAGGACAATATATGGTTACGTATATGCACTCGTAGGTAGACCTGCTTACAATAGGACACGTACAAACAAACCAAAAAACAAAGACAAACACGCACGCATCCACACACACGCGCGCGCGCACACACACACGCACGCACGCACGCACGCACGCACGCACGCACGCACGCACGCACGCACGCACGCACGCACGCACGCACACACACACACACACACACACACACACACACACACACACACACACACACACACACACACACACACACACACACACACACACACATCCACACACACATCCACATCCACAGATCCACACACACACAAACACAAACAAACGAACAAAATCCCCAACCACACACGCACGCACCAACAAACCCAAACCCCACGCCCAGCTTTCCACCCGAAGAGCCACCTGGAGCCTCCGTCCTGTGAGTAACCGCAGTGACAAATGATTCATCGTGAAAGGCATGTAATCGTACCTGGAGAATGTGCACGCGGGCGGGCCTTTCAAGCCGCGCATTCATCTTGCAGTACGTCTTTGGCCGCACGCAGGGCAGGCCGCCCGCCCTCCGTTCGAGAAGTTCGTCTGGCCGAGTCGGAATGATGGTATGGTGGTTGTGGTGACGGTGATGAGGATGATGGTAATGATGATGATGATAATTGTTATTATTATTATTATTATTATGATGAGGATGATGTAATGATGATAATGATAATGATGATAATTTTGAGGATGAGGATAATGATAATAATGATAATAGTAATGATAATGATAATAAATTTTGATAATATTGATGATAATGATATTGATAATGATAATGATAGATGATGATGATAATGATAAGATAATGATAAATCTATTGATAATAATAATAGTAATAGAATTAATGAAGATGATAATAATGATAGTGATAATAATAATGATAATAGATAATAATTAAATTATTTTAACAATGAAAATAACAATAAAATGATAATGAACAAGTTTCAATAATAAAAATCAATAACTATAATAATAAGTATATGATCATGATATTAGTAATGATAATAGGAGTAATGATTATAATGATAATCGTAATAATGATAATGATAATAGTGGTAATAGTGATAAAAATGATAGTATTGATAATAATGATATGCTTCTTTTAAGCGACCGCCTCAGTATATTACCGGTTTGCTTGAAGATTCGGACAAATGGGCATTGTGTGCGCTGTAGAAGGTGCATTATATCTTAATACACTAATGCATTATTGCTGAGACTGAATTTACATAGCTTAGACATTTCCTCCAAAAAGCAACATTTTAGACGAATTCGTGTAAACTTTTTTGCCGTAGCCGCTGTGCTACATGGAAATTGTTGGGTCCGTAGCTAGGATTTTAAGATATAAGATTAATTCGGTGTTTTACCAACTCTCTTCGCGTGTGTGACCATATATGTATATATGTGTGTGTGTGTGTGTGTGTGTGTGTGTGTGTGTGTGTGTGTGTGTGTGTGTGTGTGTGTGTGTGTGTGTGTGTGTGTGTGTGTGTGTGTGTGTGTGTGTATTTATATATATTGTTTGTATGTGTGTTTCTATATGTATGTGTATGTATATGTATACACATATGTATGTGTATGTATATGTGTATATGTGTGTGTGTGTGCCTCTATGTATGACCACTTACGACCTGTTTTTTTACGGATTTTCCTACCTCGCATCTTTTTCTCTGTCTCTGTATCCATACACCTGCCTTTCTGTTCAACCATATGTCTGT
>NC_091569.1:9088309-9090809 GCF_042767895.1 Penaeus vannamei | reverse complement strand
CCTCTCCCCCTTCCTCCCCTCGCACTCCACCTCCTCCTATTCTTCCCCTCTTCCCACTCCCTCCTTCTCTTCCTTCTTTTCTACCCACCATCTCCTCCGCTTTACTGTCGAATATTATCTTCCTCATCTCCCCCCTTCTGTTCATCTTCATCACGCCCCCCCCCTTCCCTTCCTCTTTCCACCTTTCTCCCGAATTCGTCCATTATGACCGAACGCTTTCCACTAGAATTGGTTGCATGATTGCATGATCCGCGAGCGAAATTCCTCGAGAGAACGGCGTTTGTGTCTTCGTTCAGCAGCCGTTTGAATGCATTTCGAGCCGTTTTGCAATTAAAAGTCGAGTGTTTTGGTTCTGTTTTCGTTTTTTTTTTCCTGCGTTGGTGGAAATGGGATAACCCGCAGGAGAGGTTGAGGCCTTGAGTGAAAGATCGTTGCTCTGCCGTTCTGGAAAATTCGAGAGGGAGGTGGGTCGGTAGGAGGGGGGGGGGTGATACCGTTTTGCGAAACTGATTTCGTGTGAGATTCGGTTTTAAAAGAGAATGCAGGATCGATACTGAGAGGAGTGTCAGTTTGATCCCTAATCGAGGTTCTTTGGTTGACCCGTATTTGACCTGGATTCGTATGGCGGT
Organism: Penaeus vannamei; assembly: GCF_042767895.1. Taxonomy (NCBI): domain Eukaryota; kingdom Metazoa; phylum Arthropoda; class Malacostraca; order Decapoda; family Penaeidae; genus Penaeus; species Penaeus vannamei. The sequence goes on along the minus strand of NC_091569.1, from coordinate 9,090,180 downwards.
TTGACCTTGAATAGAGCTTGCGATGACCTACGTCGGGATTAGAGGGAATTGGTCTTTATGTCTAGAAATTTTGAGACTGAGAGGGATGGCTGATATCGATTTACGAAACGGATTACATGGGAGATTCTGTTAGAAAAATAAATAAAATAAAAAATAAGATAAATAAACGGTCTCCTGATCCTTAATCGAAGCTCTTTCTTGACCTTGATTTTGATAACGATTTGGCCTTGAATCGGGCTTGCTGTGACCTATATCGTGGGTTATAGTTGGATCTAGTTTGTAATCAATTTTGCTTGTTATTTTCTTCTATTTGTGCGTGATTATCAGTTTAATTAAGGCTAAAGCTGTATATAGTCAGTTCATTGATACTGACAATGTTGTTGAATGTAAACTAATTGTATTTGAACATTTAACAGCTTGTTGATAAGTGTGTAAATATCTAGACACCAAAGATATACAAGTTTGATTTTTTCTCCGATATAAAACATGATTGAGGTTGTTAGTGTTAATTAGCGAGCAGTCTTTTCCCCTTTCGTAGTAAGATGTGAGATGAGGTAATAGCACTGGGAGTGATACCGTTTATTTATATTTTAAAATGAGGAAGACATAAGTGAGAGGGATAAGGTAAGGGAGAGATAAAGGACCAGGGAGGAGATGAAGGAATGGGAAGGGGAAGGGGAAGGAGGAGGAAATGGAGAGGGACGACCGCAAGGGCAAGGACAGGGATAAATACGAAGGCATTCAGAATGAATAGGGTAATTAAGGGAAAGAGAGAAATAGTGTGAGCGAAAAGGAGAGGTAGAGGGGGGGGAGGGGGAGAGAGATAAAGGCAGAGATGAAAAACGGAAATGAGTAACAAACATTAGTGCAGTTTAAGTATGTGTGGCACTTTAAGACGCCTGGCAACAGTCATCTACAGCCTCCCTTTACCTTATTGTTCATGGTGTGCGCGGTAGGCCTAAAGCCCGGGCAAGAGCGGCAGGGTTATCATACGGGGAGAGAGCCATCATTCTTTACGAGCATGAGGAAGAAAGCATGTTGCTTCGCTCATCTGTTCTCAGATGTAACACACACCTGGGAGCCTCATTTAGGGAATGTCTGAGCGCGTCTTCAAGAAGCGAGGAGAGGAAGAGGAGGAGTGTGGAGGGGGAGGGGGAGGCGGAGGCGGAGGGGGAGGGGGAAGGGGAGGGGGAGGGGGAGGGGGGGGAGGGGGGGGGGAGAGGAGGTGAGGGGAGGGGAGGAGGAGCAGGAGGTGGAGGGGGAGTAGTAGAGTGAGAGAGTGGGAGAGAAGACGGAATAGAGAAAAGGAAATGGAACAGAAAAGAGAAGAGGAGAGAAAATGAAAATGAGAGAGGAAAGGGGGGAAGTACTGGTATGAAAGGCTAAAAGACGAAAGGGGAGAGATTTGAATAGAATAGACCAAGAGAGAGACAGGGGGAGAACTAAAGACAGAGGAACTGAGAGATTTGTTAATGCCCCGCCTTCCTCACGGCCGTGTCCATACTCCCGTGCATGCCTGAGTAAGCTCTCAGATCTACCGCAGCATGGCCAAGGCCCGTAATTCTTCCAGAGCAAGACATATGCCTTCAGGTGATGCATGTGTGGGCGCACCCTTTGTACCCGTTGTCCCAGGAGGCCGTCCACGCCCCACGCCCATACTCGCCCACGCTATCCTTCAGCTCTTATTCACATTCACGAATATCCTTGTGAATATCACCACCTGGCGGAGGCTCACTGTACGAGGGTTGAGTCCCGGATGTACTCACGCCTGCCAACGGCTCGTGGGTAACGTGCAGGGCACTGAGGGAATGGAAGAAGAATGAAAGGAGGAGAAACGTGAGATTAGATGCTTAGAAGGAGAGTAGGGAGAA
>NC_091569.1:9043309-9058309 GCF_042767895.1 Penaeus vannamei | reverse complement strand
GGCTTACTTCAGCCGCTGCCTTCTTGGGCAAGAGGGGGGGGTGGAGGGGAGGGAGGGAGGGAGGGAAGGGCCCAGGCTGGAGGCAGGCGATGGAAGAGGTTGGGGGAGGGAGGGTTGGAAAAGGAGGCCCCAAAAGGTGGAGTGGGAGGGCGCGATGGGAAGAGGATGAGGGTTGGGGAGGAGGGGAAGGGGCGAGACAGGGTGACATTTTGGAGCCCAAAAGTAGATGAATGGGAGGATAAGAAAGAAAGAAAGAAGAAAAACAAAAAAAAAAAAAAAAAAAAAAAGCAGCAGAGCAGAGTGGAGAATGAGGAAAAAGAAGCAGGACGGCAAGAAGGAGATGAAGAGGATGGCGAGAGGGACAGAAATCGGGAGATTTCGGAAACTGGCCCAAAAGTTTGAGGAGATGAGTTTTCGAGGACTCTCCCTGGCGACAGAGGATAGGAGACGAGGGGGCAATAAGGAACAGGAGGAGCGAAAAGTGTAGAGTGAATGGGAGAGAGAGAGAGAGAGAGATTTGAGAAAAAGAGAGAGAGTGGTCAGACGGAGAGAGGGAAATGGCAGAGGAAGGAAGGAGAAGAGGAGGAAAGGGATAGGTAAGTGTGGGCAGAAGAGAAGAAAGGGGACGAGCAAGAGTAGAAGAGAAGAGACAGAGACAAAAAATTTATATTGTAGGAATGGAGATGGATGTGAGAATAAATGAAGGAAAGGAAAGAGGGAGGGGGAAAGAAAAGAAAGAAAAAAAATGATTATGGCTCTTAGAGAGCAGAGTGGAGAATGAGGGAAAAAGAAGCAGGACGACGAAGAGAATGAAGAGCGTTAGAGTGAGAGAGACAGAAATCGGGATTATTTCAGAAACTGTCCTGGCTTTTATAAGTTTGAGGAGATGAGTTTTCGAGGACTCTCCCTGGCAACAGAAAGATCCGGGTGTGATGAGGTAGAGAGAGGGTGTAAGATGAGAGAGAGAGAGAGAGCGTGAGAGAGAGAGAGAGAGAGTGTAAGAGAGAGAGAGAGAGAGAGTGTAGAGAGAGAGAGAGAGAGTAAGAGAGAGAGAGAGAGAGAGTAAGAGAGAGAGAGAGAGAGGGGGTGAGAGAGAGAGAGAGAGGGGGGGTGGGAGAGAGAGGAGAGAGAGGGGGTGAGAGAGAGAGAGGGGGTGTGAGAGAGAAAGGGGGGTGAGAGTAAGAGAGAGGAGACGGGGGTGTAGAGAGAGAGAGACGGAGACGGGAATGCGGCTTGAAGACAGAAGAAAGGAAGGAAGGAGGAAGCAAGGAGAGGAGGGGAAACAAAAGAAACAAATTGTAAATGATTTATGGCTCTCAGGAGGAAGGATGAGAGAGAGAGAGAGAGAGAGAGAGAGAGAGAGAGAGAGAGAGAGAGAGAGAGAGAGAGAGAGAGAGAGAGAGAGAGAGAGAGAGAGAGAGAGAGAGGCAGGCAAACCTGGCCACACTTGGGATGTGAGACACGCATTGCCAGGCCTGACGAGCCTGCATGTGCGAGGTGGCCGCCTGAGAGTCGTGTCGGCGGATAAAACTCCAGCTACATACCAGTAACCGGGGCTCTGGCACGCCGCGGGTCCAGCCCGGTTCGGGCACGGATCCCGGGGCTCGGCGAGGGCTTCTAAGGACGGCCTAGTGCTTGGAAAAGGGATTGGCAGGTGGACTTGATGGGTACACCCGCCCACCTTTCACCCATTCACACACACATTCGCACAGACACACGCATGCTCATACGCACACACGCACACGCACACACACACGCACACGCACATGCACACGCACACGCACACGCACACGCACACGCGCACACACACACACACACACACACACACACACACACACACACACACACACACACACACACACGCACGCACACATTACTACACACACACACACGCACACACACACACCACATACAAAGGCCGCCTCCCCTTTGACAAAGCATCCTTCAAAAACTTTACAGTGCCTGATATAACTCGACTCCCTCCTCCTCCCTCCTTCTCCCTTCCCGTCTCATCCCCCCCTTTCTCTCCCCTTCCCCACCTCATCCCCCCCCTTGCCCATCCCCTCCTCATGCCCTTCCTCCTCTTGCCCATCCCCTCCTCATCCCCCCTTCCTTTCTTCTCATCCCCCTCTTGATCCCTCCCCCTCCCCTTAGAGAGCCATTAGCTGAATCTACCAATTTCATGAGCGATTTCCAGCAAGCCATCCAGCCATTGGGCGCTAATCTACCGAGACGACACGCCCGCGCAAGAACCCGTGGCCTGTGTTTGGGCAGCGGGCGGCCAGCGCACGCTTATACAGGCTGGGAATTTTAACTTTTAGCTCTTTCAGTCAGAGGGAACGTGGGGGTGAGAGGGAGTGAGAGCGGGTGTGAGCGCGAGGGGAATAAGAGAGAAAGGGAGATAGAAGGAGAAAGTGAGAGATGAGAAGGAAGAGCAAGTGAGAGATGGAGGGAAAGAGAAAGAGAGAGGGAGAGATGGTGGGAATTTTAACTTTTAGCTCTTTCAGTCAGAGGGAACGTGGGAGTGAGAGAGGGAGTGAGAGCGAGGGGAATAAAAGAGAAAGGGAGATATCGAAAGAGAAAGTGAGAGGTGAAAAGAAAGAGAAAGAAAGAGGGATGGAGAGAAAGAGAGAGAGAGAGAGAGATGGTGGGAATTTTAACTTTTATCTCTTTCAGTCAAAGGGAACGTGGGAGTGAGAGGCAGTGAGAGAGGGAATGAGAGCGAGGGGAATAAAAGAGAAAGGGAGATAGGAAGAGAAAGTGAGAGATGAGAAGAAAGAGAAAGTGAGAGAGAGAGAGAGATAGATGCTGGGAATTTTAACTTTTATCTCTTTTAGTCAGAGGGAACGTGGGGGTGAGAGGCAGTGAGAGAGGGAGTGACAGCGAGGGGAATAAAATAGAAAGGGAGATAGAAAGAGAAAATGAGAGATGAGAAGGAAAAGAAAGAGAGAGAGAGAGAGAGTGAGAGATGGTGAGAATTTTAACTTTTATCTCTTTCAGTCAGAGGGAACGAGGGAGTGAGAGCGATGGGAATAAAAGAGAAAGGGAGATAGAAAGAGAAAGTGAGAGATGAAAAGAAAGAGAAAGAAAGAGGGATGGAGAGAAAGAGAGAGAGATGGTGGAAATTTTAATTTTTATCTCTTTCAGTTAGAGGGAACGTAGGATTGAGAGGCAGTGAGAGAGGGAGTGAGAGCGAGGGGAATAAAAGAGAAAGGGAGATAGGAAGAGAAAGTGAGAGATGAGAAGGAAGAGCAAGTGAGAGATGGAGAGAAAGAGAGGGAGAGATGGTGGGAATTTTAACTTTTATCTCTTTCAGTCAGAGGGAACGTGGGGGTGAGAGGGAGTGAGAGCGGGAGAAATAAAAGAGAAAGGGAAACAGAAAGAGAAAGTGAGAGATGAAAAGAAAGAGAAAGAGAAAGAGAGAGACGAAGAGAAAGAGAAAGAGAGATGAAGAGAAAGAGACAGAGATAGAGGGGTGGAGAGAGTGAGAAAGGGGAGGCTACGCATGACTACCATCTACTAACGGTATCATGCAAAACAACTTTATTTGTTCATGCAAAAAAAACTCTACGGACTTACGTAACTTTTCACTGACTCTCCCTGACAATACAAAAGTGTGGATGTATGCGATCATCCAGAGTAAAGGATGTATTTATGCGATAGCTTGGTTAGATATGTATGTTAAAGCTTTTGCAGTATAATGCTTAAGAGTGTGAGGTTATGAGTGGGTGGGAGAGGGGGTGAGAGGGGGATAGGGAGAGAGAGAGAGATAGAGAGATGGAGAGGTAGAGAGGTAGAAAAAGAGGGAGAAGGAGAGGAGGATTAAATTTGATAAAATTATTACTTCCAATATACGACATAGGAAGAGACGGAGAGAGGAAGGGAGGGATAGAAGGAAGGAGGGAGAGAATGAGGGAAGGAGAAAGACAAGGTGGAGGGAGATAAGGGGAGGGGGAGAAGGAGAGATAGAGAGAGAGATGCTGGAAGTGAGAAAAAGCATTACATCAGAGTAATCTTGTACATTAATTATCCTAAAATCCTGCCAGATACGTAGTGTTTTAATGATATAGATATGGAGCTGCCATTCATGGTTCATATATGTTTTTATCCCTCCAGTTGTGATAATTCCGCAAGTTGCAATGTTAACAGTTAAATGAAAAAAAATGTATATATGTATAAGTAAATGAAAAGAAAAGAAAATGTTCAAGGATACGTTTGATTTTTTTTCAAGATTAAAGTACTGACAGACAATGTGGATTAAGATGCAGCCTTAAGACAAATTACAGTTTTACAACCGCCCTCCCCCCCTCCTCCTGCCCCCTCCATCGTAAATCGAGCTGTACGTTGTAAATTCTCCAGCTGGGTCATCGCCGGCATAAATCACCCAGGGACTCGCACTTCTTCCTCGTCTGACTCTCTAATAATGTTGCTTAGAGCTGTATCGAAGTCGCGGGTCACGTTTGGTTTTTATCCGATTATCTTTCGTATTGTGTGTGTGTGTATTGTGATCCGATTGTCTTTCGTATTGTGTGTGTGTATTGTGATCCGATTATTTTTTTTCGTGTGTGTGTGTATTGTGATCCGATTATCTTTCTTATTGTGTGTGTATTGTGGGATTATCTTTTTTTCGTGTGTGTGCATTGTGGGATTATCTTTTTTTTCGTGTGTGTGTATTGTGATCCGATTGTCTTTCTTATTGTGTGTGTGTATTGTGATCCGATTATCCTTTATTTTTCGTGTGTGTGTATTGTGATTATCTTTCTTATTGTGTGTGTGTATTGTGATTATCTTTCTTATTGTGTGTGTGTATTGTGATTATCTTTCTTATTGTGTGTGTATTGTGATTATCTTTCTTATTGTGTGTGTGTATTATGATTATCTTTCTTATTGTGTGTATGTAGTGTGATTATCTTTCTTATTGTGTGTATGTATTGTGATTATCTTTCTTATTGTGTGTGTATTGTGATTATACTACTTATTGTGTGTGTGTATTGTGGGATTATCTTTTTTTTTCGTGTGTGTATTGTGATTATCTTTCTTATTGTGTGTATTGTGGTTATATTTCTTATTGTGTGTGTGTATTGTGATCCGATTATCCTTTATTTTTCGTGTGTGTGTATTGTGATTATTTCTTATTGTGTGTGTGTATTGTGATTATCGTTCTTATTGTGTGTGTATTGTGATCCGATTATCCTTTATTTTTCGTGTGTGGGTATTGTGATCGGATTATCTTTCGTATTGTGTGTGTATTGTGATTATCTTTTTTATTGTGTGTATGTATTGTGATCCGCTTATCTTTCTTATTTATTGTGTGTGTGTGTTGTGATCCGATTATCTTTCTTATTGTGTGTGTGTATTGTGATCCGATTATCTTTCTTATTTATTGTGTGTGTGTATTGTGATCCGATTATCTTTCTTATTTATTGTGTGTGTGTATTGTCATCCGATTATCTTTCTTATTGTGTGTGTATTGTGATTATCTTTCGTATTGTTTGTGTGTATTGTGATCCGATTATCTTTCTTATTTATTGTGTGTGTGTATTGTGATCCGATTATCTTTCTTATTTATTGTGTGTGTGTGTTGTGATCCGATTATCTTTCTTATTGTGTGTGTGTATTGTGATCCGATTATCTTTCTTATTTATTGTGTGTGTGTATTGTGATCCGATTATTTTTTTCGTGTGTGTGTATTGTGAAAGCGGCTGTTACACCCTGGGAGATCGTGGATCGTGCCTGTGGGGGTGGTTTCTCTCCCGTGTTTGGAGGAGTGCGCATGGGGTAGAGGGAGATAGGTTGGGTTTAGTGTATTTGGTAGACTCTCGTCTCTTTTGTATGTTTGTCTGTCTGTCTCTCTCTTCTCTCTTTTCTCTCTTATTCTTTCTGACTCTCTATCTATCTATCTGTCTATCTATCTGTATGTATCTTCTCACTTTTTCTCTCTCTCTCTCTCTCTCTCTCTCTCTCTCTCTCTCTCTCTCTCTCTCTCTGTGTCTCTCTCTCTCTCTCTCTCTCTCTCTCTCTCTCTCTCTCTCTCTCTCTCTCTCTCAGACAGACAGACAGAGAACCAGATAGAAGGAGATAGAGGATCGCAACCACGCAGAGAGGACAAGAGAACTCGGCCGCTGGTTCTTTGTGATTTAGTGAGACGTTGTATGGGATATGAAGCGGCCCGGCTGATGTATGAGGCTCTGATGCCCTGTTTTATTGAAGGTTATCTCGCTCCCTGGCACCTGCGATGCCGACGGTGCCTCCTCGCCATCGCGTTTGCCGTTTCTTTCCGTCTCTTTCCGTTGAGGTTCATGTCCCGCTTCCGTTCGTTTTGTTCGTTTGTCATTCTGTTTAGTCTGTCTTTCTGTCTTTCTTTTTTTAGTCTGTCTTTCTGTCTTTCTTTTTTTAGTCTGTCTTTCTGTCTTTCTTTTTTTAGTCTGTCTTTCTGTCTTTCTTTTTTTAATCTGTCTTTCTGTCTAGTCTGTCTTTCTGTCTTTCTGTGCGTCTGTCTTTCTATTTATCTCAGGGTTTTTGATTGGGTTTGTTGATGTTTTGGTGGTTGTTTTGTTTATTTGTGTGTTGTTGTTTTTTAGGCGCTTAGATACTGGTTCGTGGTTATGGTGTGTAGGCCTATGTGTGGATAAATTATGTGTATATTATATTATTGTGTTTTGTCTCTCAATTATCGGTTAGATCCTTGCTGCACATTTTATGTCAATTTACGAATTTTGCTTATTATAAAAGATGAATATGAGTTATTTATACTGGGCTTTATATAAAAAGGAGAGAGAAAGAAGCATGCATTCGTTTTTTTCTCTTCCTTTTAATTTTGAGGGATCTAGATTTCCATCCTTTTGAGGTGCATCTTACCTTTCCTTCTCGAGAGGCTCATCATTCTTCGCTTCTAGCTTTTGCGCCCCCCCCCCTCCTACCTCTTTCTCTCGTCCTACTTCCCTCCCTCCCTCCTTCCCCCCCTCCCTTCCTTCCTTCCTCCCGCTCTCCTCTCGCTCCATCCCTCCCTTCCGCCTTTCCTCTTCCCCCTCCTCCCCTGCCTCTGTTCCACTCTTCTTTCCCCCTCCTCTCCCTCCTCTCTCTCTCTCTCATTATCCCTCCCTCCCTTCCTCCCTCCCTATCTCCCTCTCAAGCTCTATTCCCCTGCGACACCTCCCTACTGCTGCCCCCCACCCCCTCATCTCTCCTCCTCCGTGGACTCCCTACCCCCCACTCCCCACCTCCACCTCCGCTCCCCACATCCGCTCCCCACCTCCACTCCCCACTTCCGCTCCCCACCTCCGCTCCCCTCCTCCGCTCCCCACCTCCGCTCCCCATCTACACTCCCCACCTCCGCTCCCCACCTCCGCTCCCCACCTCCACTCCCCACCTCCATTCCCCTAGCAACGGAACAGCGGACCGGCCGGAACGGAGTGAGATATTGGAGCTCTAAGAGGAAATATGACCTCATATCACACGGTGGAGTTCTCAGCGCTGTGCTCCAGGTGAGGAGAACCATCTCCCCCTTCCTCACTTATTCCTCATCTTTCCTTTCCTTGTCCTCCTGCTCTCCTCCTTCTTTCCTTCCCCTCCCACCCTTATCTCTTCCCACTCCTCTTCTCTCTTTCCTTTTCTTTACCTTCCTTATCCTCGGCCTTGCCCTCCCCATCGTCCTACTTTTCCTTCATTTCTCTTTATCTCCCTCTTCCTCCTATTTCTCTTCATCTTCCTTCTAAACCTTTCCCTCCTCCTCTTTCTCCTGTTTCATCTCCTCCTCCTCCTCCTTTTCCTCCTCCTCCTCCTCCTCCTCCCTCTATTGCTATCTTTTCTCCTTCCTTCCACTTCTTTCCTTCCTTCCCCCTCTTTTCGTTCTACTTCGTTGCTTCCCTTATTCCACTCTGGAACTACTTTATGAGATGTTCTTTCCGCTCTTCCCATCTTATCTCTTCTTCTTTTGTACCTGGATTTTTCTTGGTATTATTTCTCCTATTTCTTTCTTTCTTTCTTTCTTTCTTTCTCTCTCTCTCTCTCTCTCTCTCTCTCTCTCTCTCTCTCTCTCTCTCTCTCTCTCTCTCTCTCTCTCTCTCTCTCTCTCTCTCTCTCTCTCTCTCTCTCTCTCTCCCTCTTCCCCCCCTCTCTCTCCCTCTCTCTCTCTCTCTCTCTCTCTCTCTCTATCCTTTCTCTCTCTCTCTCTCCTCTAGCTCTCACTCTCTCTCTCTCTCTCTCTCTCTCTCTCTCTTTCTCTCTCTTTCTCTCTCTCTTTCCTTTTCTATTTTTTTCCGTGTTTCTGTCTATGTCATTCTCCCTCTCCCCCTTCTCTGCCCCCCCCCTTGAGCGTGTGCATGTGTATATGTATAATTGTGTGTGTGTGTATGTATGTATGTGCGTGCGTGCGTGCCTCTCTCCTGCTAACGTGAAAGCCAGGTTGCGATGGTCAGACGGACATGAGTGAAGTGAGCGATATAAAAATATATATATATATATAGATGGGAAGAAGTGAGCATGCCGACAAGATACAATAACAAGGGAAAAGAAAGTTTGAATTATCAACAAAGGTGAAGGCGTAAGCTAAATTGGATGAACAGGGAAAAGAGCCAATAAAAGAGGAAGCGAAGGGAAGGAAGACGAAGAGACACAGGCATAACAGCAAGGAATAGAGCCAAGAAAAGAGGTAGCGAAAGGAAGAAATAGAGAAGGAAGGCGAGGAAACACAGGCATAAGAGCAAGGAAAAGAGCCAAGAAGAGAGGCAGCAAAAGGAAGGAATAGAGAAGGAAGGCGACAAGACGCAGGTATAAGAGCAAGGAAAGGAGCCAAGAAAAGATGTAGCGAAAAGTAGAAATAGAGAAGGAAGGCGAGGAAACACAGGCATAAGAACAAGGAAAAGAGCCAAGAAAAGAGGTAGCGAAGGGGAGGAATAGAGAAGGAAGGCGAGAAGACGCAGGTGTAAGAACAAGGAAAAGAGCCAAGAAAAGAGGCAGCGAAAGGAAGGAATAGAGAAGAAAGACGAGAAGACACAGGCATAAGAGCAAGGAAAAGAACCAATAAAAGAGGAAGCGGAAGGGAGGAATAGAGAAAGAAGACAAGGAGACACAGGCATAAGAGCAAGGAAAAGAGGTAGCGAAAGGGAGGAATAGAGAAGGAAGGCGAGGACTCACGGGCATAAGAGCAAGGAAAAGAGCCAAGAAAAGAGGCAGCGAAATGGAGGAATAGAGAAGGAAGACAAGGAGACAGGCATAAGAGCAAGGCAAAGAGGTAGAGAAAGGGAGGAATAGAGAAGGAAGGCGCGGACACACGGGTATAAGAGCCAAGAAAAGAAGCAGCGAAATGGAGGAATAGAGAAGGAAGGCTAGGAGACACAGGCACAAGAGCAAGGAAAAGAGCCGATAAAAGAGGCAGCGAAAGGGAGGAATAGAGAAGGAAGGCGAGGAGACACAGGCATAAGAACAAGGAAAAGAGCCAAGAAAAGAGGTAGCGAAAGGGAGGAATAGAGAAGGAAGACAAGGAGACAGGCATAAGAGCAAGGCAAAGAGTCAGCGAAAGGAAGGAATAGAGAAGGAAGGCGAGGAAACATCGGTATAAGAGCAAGGAAAAGAGCCAAGAAAAGAGGCAGCGAAAGGGAGTAAAAGAGAAGGAAAATGAGGAGACGCAGGTATAAGAGCAAAGAAATCGGGCCAAGAAAAGAGGCAGCGAAAGGGAGGAATAGAGAAGGAAGACAAGGAGACGCAGGCATAAGAGGAAAGAAAAGAGCCAATAAAAGAGACAGCGAAAGGAAGGAATAGAGAAGGAAGGCGAGGAGACAGGCATAAGATCCAATAACGAGGGTCCTTTCCGCCAAGCGATCATGTCCTCCGTCGCGACACTCGGGGAGGGGGGGTAGGGGGGGAGGGAAGAAAATTACCAGACGAAATTCCTATTAGAAAAATTAAGAGATATTCGGTCTTACGTAAACAATAATAAGTGAGAGAAGACGAAAAGGGTTATTTTTTTTACTCAGATGATATGGATTTTTTTTCCAGTGTTCCTTCTGTTTATGATTTGTTTTATTTTTCACTCCCTCTTTGGGTTTATTTGTTTTTATTCTATCTTCATTCTGTCCCATATTTGTATATTTTTCAACTCCTCGTCTGGTTTATTTATCTATTATTTTAATACCATTATAATTCATTTTATTATTATTACTAGTTTCATTTTATTATTATTACTAGTTTCATTTTATTATTATTAATATTTTCATTTTATTATTATTACTATTGTCATTGTATTATTACTACTATTTTCATTTTATTATTATTACTATTTTCATTTTATTATTATTACTATTTTCACTTTATTATTATTACTATTTTTTAAAAACTATTATTATCATTATTTTATCATTATTATTTGTCGAAGACGGTCCCCGGAAGCGCCGCGGAAAGATCACAGAGGGCGTGAGAGTCGTCGCGGAAAGGTCGAATTTTCGTCACCGCTTGCCTTTTCCGGCGACCGTGATGGCGAAGCGAGGCGTTTGAGTGGGAAATGTGTGACGCTTTATTGTGCTGCCTCGGCCGGGGGAGCTCCACGCAGGCGCACGGGCAGGCTCGCGGATTTTGCCTTCTCTTTCTCTCTGTTTCGTGGGTCTTATACTTTTTTTTGGTTTTCATTTCTTTTTTTTTTCGTTTTTTTGTCTTTGGGGGGGACGTTGTCTGTCTTCCAGGTTTTCTTTTTTTTTCTATTTTTTGGCTCTCGTGGTTCTCTGTTTGTGCTGTTGGCTTGTCTTTCTCAACTCGTGTTTCTCTGTCTCTTTCGTCCTCTCTGTCTCTCTTTCTCTCTCTGTCTGTCTCTGTCTCTCTCTCTCTCTCTCTCTCTCTCTCTCTCTCTCTCTCTCTCTCTCTCTCTCTCTCTCTCTCTCTCTCTCTCTCTATTTACTCTTTCTTTCTCCCCCCGCCTCTCTATTCCCCGTGTCAGTTTTTTCATCCTTCGAACATTCCTCCAGCCTTCTCCTTTTGCTTATTCATCTTTTCCTCTTTCTCTCTTTTTTCCTCCTATCCGCCATCCTTTAATCTCTAGCCCACTCTGCAAGTCTATCATCCCTTTTCACTCTTAAAGTCTTTTTTCTTTCATCTCTTTGTCTTAAGACTTACTCCGATCTTCCATTTCCTCTTCTTCCTTTTTTTTCACTCCATCTCTCTTTTATTTTCTCTCCGTCTCCACTTTTCTCGGAGTCTCTCTTTCTTTCTCCCGACGGCGACGGCAGCGACGGTCCTTGCCCATCTGCCTGTCCTCGAGGGCAAGAGGCGACGGCTGTTATGCTCTTTGTTTTATTTTGGCCTTTCGTAGTGTCGTCATTTTCTCGATTACGCTTTTTCGGTTTGTTTTATTTTGGTTTATTGTTGTTATTATTGTAATTTTATTGTGGTTTTTTTCTTTTCTACATATATTTCTTTTATTTTTCCCTTAATCTTCACGTGGTTTACCGTTTTATCTCCTTTTCTTTCTGTCTCTGTCTCTCTTTCTTTCTCTCCCTCTCTTTCTTTCTCTCTCTCTCTTTCTTTCTCTCTCTCGCTTTCCTTCTCTCTCTCTTTCTTTCTCTCTTCTTTCTTTCTCTCTCTCGCTTTCCTTCTCTCTCTCTCTTTCTTTCTTGCTCTCTCACTCTCTCTCTCTCTCTCTCTCTCTCTCTCTCTCTTCTCTCTCTCATCTCTCTCTTTCTTTCTTTCTCTTTCTTTCTCTCTCTCTCGTCTCTCTCTCTCTCTCTCTCTCTCTCTCTCTCTCTCTCTCTCTCTCTCTCTCTCTCTCTCTCTCTCTCTCTCTCTCTCTCAATCCATTAGCACGCTGATCTATATTGATCTGTCTGTCCTTGCACATATATAGGTCCGTCCAAGGATACGAGCTTCTCATTAACTCGTTATTTTTCTATCGCATCAGAGAGGCATCGATCAGTCCTGTCCAATTTGTTTCGTTTTTTTCCGTATTTCTCCCCTGCATTTTTAAAGGGGCTCGTACCCTTACTTCTATTTATTAATTCAGTCTCCTCTGTTCCCTGATACTAACCTTCCTTTCCCTCCCTTCTTTCCTACCTTCCCCTTATCCTTTCCTTCTTTCCTACCTTCCCCTTTCCCTCGAATTCCTTTATCCTCCCTTTACTACTCCTTCAATCTGGACTTTGTTTTCTCCTCCTTCCCTTCTTTTCTCCTTTCCTCTCAGCTTCTTCCATTTCTTCCCTTCCATGCTCTCCCTTTTTTCCTTCCTTTTTTCTGTCGCTTCCTTACTTCTTTTCTCTCACTCCTTCCTTTCTTTTCTCTCATCTTTCCTTTCCCTTCTCCCTTCCTTCTTTTCTCCCATCTTTCCTTTCCCTTTTCTCTTCCCTCTTTTCTCACATCTTTCCTTCCCCTTCTCCCTTCCTCCTTTTCTCCCATCTTTCTTTTCCCTTCTCTCTTCCTTTATCCTTTCCTCCTTCCTCTCCTTTCCCCACTCTCTCGTTCCTTAGTTGAGGTGGAAAGGAAGGTTCCGCGCGGGGACTTCGGGGTGTCTTATGTCTCTTCTTTAGCTTCGCCTCGAGGGGGGAGGGGGTAGGAGGGCTTAAGGAAGGGAAGAGACGGGAGGGATAGGTGGGGAGGAGGCGTCCGAGGGGAGAGGGGGTAGTTTCCCTCCCTCCCCCACCCACCCTTGGTCTCCTCCTTGACACCCCTGGCTCCTCTCCCCCTCCCCTCCTCTTCGTCCCCAGGCCCTTGTCCCTGTCACAAGTCCTTTCCGTTTCTAGTTCATGTGGCTTATCGCCTAAGCCGTGTGAATGGTGTCGCTGCTGTTGTTGTCGTTAGAGTTGTTGATGCTGTTGTTGGCCCTTTTTACTATCAGTTGGCGGTGGCAATGACAAGGTGCGACTCGTTTACAGCATAGAAGGGCAGGACGATTAGGTAAGCGCGTGGTCCTCTCTCTCTCTCTCTCTCTCTCTCTCTCTCTCTCTCTCTCTCTCTCTCTCTCTCTCTCTCTCTCTCTCTCTCTCTCTCTCTCTCTCTCTCTCTCTCTCTCTCTCTCTCTCTCTCTCTCTCTCTCTCTCTCTCTCTCTCTCATTATTATTACTATTATTATTGTGACCTGTATCTATCTGTCTATATCAAGGGTACCCAACATAGGGGCCACGGTCCCCAGGAGGGCCATGGACCAATATGAAAATCTTGACGTCGAATCAGACCGACAGTGCCTACGTAAGATTATCTCTCGCATATCGATAAATTGGAATCTTTCCTTGTGTTATTGTCCTATAGCTACTCACACCATTACATTATTTAGGACAATTAATAACGGAATGTGAAAAGATGACAGACACTGAACGGGGCCTTGGAGATCATTACGTATTGGTCGGGAGCCACAGAATGAAAGAGGTTTTGAACCACTGGTCTATCTGTCTATCTATCTATCTATCTATATATATAATATATATCTATATATAGATATAGATATAATCTTAAGTTTTATATCATTGTGACCCCCATCTGTGTCTCTGTCTCTGCCTGTCTCTCTCTCTCTCTCTCTCTCTCTCTCTCTCTCTCTCTCTCTCTCTCTCTCTCTCTCTCTCTCTCTCTCTCTCTCTCTCTCTCTCTCTCTCTCTCTCTCGCTCTCGCTCTCTGCTTATGTTAGACACTCTCATTCGCACACATACCCTGGGTTAGTGCTTTGATATCTTCTACCAATCTTCACTGGTCGTCATCATGCAAGAATAATGATAATAACAATAAAAAATACAATTAAGAAACCAGCGTCGTTACTCTTATCGCGCTATCTTCCGAAGTGATAGCGCGACGTATAAAGTTAAGGCCGTTAAGGGCACTCGCCTCTGCTGGAAGGAAGGAGAGGGGGAGGGGGAGGCGAAGGGGAGGGGGAGAGGGGGAGAAGGAGAGGGAGAGGGAAAGAGAGAGGGAGAGGGAGTTGAGAGAGGGAGAAGAAGTGGGAGAGGAAAGAGAGAGAGGGGAGGGAGAAAGAGAGGGAGAGGGAAAGAGAAAGAGAAAGAGAGAGGGAGAGAGAAAGAGAAAGAGAGAGGAAGGAGGAAGGAGAGAGGGAGAGGGAGAGGAGAGAGAGGAGGAGGGAAGAGAGAGAGAGAGAGAGAGAGAGAGAGGGAGGGACGAGGGAGAAGAGAGAGAGAGAGAGAGAGAGAGGAGGGACAGGGGAGAGAGAGAGAGAGAGATTGAAATTGAAATTGATATTGAATAGTTTATTTACCCAAATATAGTTAAACATAGCACATGAGTTTTGGTTGTACAAAAGTTGGGTGAGCCTAGTGAGGGTTTCCACCCTCATTAAGCACCTTCATAAACAAGGTATATCTAATTGGTAGTGGCTACAAAAGATTCAGAAACAAACTGAACGAAAATAATTTTATGGGGATGCAAAACTCGAAATTGTAATAAAATGATATAATACAAACGAAGGAACTAGAATACAAGACAGTAGTAAAATTACAGGCTTTTAGTGAAAGAGAAAAAAGCTAATGCAGAATGAAAAGAATCAGCTTAAAACAGCAAAACATAAAATAAAAAACATGCTAGTCAGATTAATACTATTATAAGTTGTACAGTAAGTGTAAGTGTAATGACATAATACAGTATCTTTAATAGTTAGTAATTTGTCAACATTTGGTCACGGAGAGCTTTTTTGAAACTTTTCCTTGTTGGTTTTGATCTGATGAATGCTGGAATGCCTGAATAATTGTTCTGATAACACGTTTATGTGCCTTGTTTAAAGGTTTAAGTTTATCCGTTGATACTCCACCCGAAATGAGGCTACAGTATGTGATATGAGGATGGATTAGTGAGTGGTAGATCGATTTTAGGCTTTCAAGGGTAAGTTTGCTTCGAGTAATTATAGATAAACTCAATATTTTAATTGTAATATATTGTAGATATTGCTTCCAGGTTAGATTATTATCAAGAATGACACCTAAGAACTTAGTATTGTTTTTAAGGGTAAGTGCTGTGTTTCTTATTACCAGAGGAACATGAGGTAGTTTCTTGCCGAGTTTATTGAATATTACGTTACTTTTTTCA
>NC_091569.1:9028309-9030809 GCF_042767895.1 Penaeus vannamei | reverse complement strand
ACACACACACACACACACACACACACACACACACACACACACACACACACACACACACACACACACACACACACACACACACACACACACACGAAATATTAATGAAGTTGACGTTTTAAATCCTATTAGCTCCATCTTAGCAGCTGCGTTAATAATACCAGCTCACATTTCCTAAACTGCGGATGATCCTCCAGATCTTCAAGGTGCCCCCCCCCTTCCCCCACTACCCTCTCTCCTCCTATCCTCCCACTACTCCTCTACCCCCCCTGGTTCACACTCACACTCGACATGGTTGATATTTATGGTGTCAGCCCGAGTTGTCCGTGTCAGGAGTAGCGGGTGCGCGCCTCGCTTGTGTCGAGAATTATCGCCACGCTGACAGGTGTAATTGGAAAGATTTACTGCTGCTGTCGCCCTGGCAAGCCACAGCACACAGCACACGCACACACACACACAGCAAGCACGAGCCCCTCTCCGCACCCGCCGGGAACAGCGCCGCATAAGCCCCCGAAGCATCGTCATCACGGGAGCCTCCGACCCCCTGACGACCGCCGGTGTGCGTCACCGCCGGTCGTTCCGAGTCGTTCTCACGTCGCCGCTCATTATGGCGCCGATGATTAGTGCGGCATCGTCCGTTTTATTTTTTTATTTTTTTTCGTGACATCGCTGAGTTTCCGCTACGGCGCCGCTAATTGTCACGGCGCCGAGCGAGCTAGGCCGCGTGCGTGTCACTTCGCCTGGATATCACAGGATTAGTGAGGATAAGCATGTCTACGGAAAGGGAGAGGGAGATACAGGAGAATAAAAAGGGGGGGGAGAAAGAAGGGAAAGGGAAGAGTGGGGGAGAAGCGAAAGGGGGAAAGGGGAAGAGAAAAGGAAGGAAGGAAGAGAGAGGGAAAGGGAAGAGTGGGGGGAAGAGGGAGAGAGAAAAGGTGAAGAAAAAAGGAAGGAAGAGAGAGGGAAAGAGAAAGAGAAAGAGAGGAAAGGAGGGAGAGAGCAAGGGAAAGAGGAAGAGAAAAGGAAAGAGGAAGAGGAAGAGAGAAAAAACAAACAAAAGAGAAAGAAAGCGAGAGAGAGAAAGAGATAGAGAGAAAGAAAGAGAGAAAGACAAAGAGAGAGAGAGACAAATAGAGAAAGAAAGCGAGAGAGAGAAAGAAAGAGATAGAGAGAAAGAAAGAAAGAGAGAGACAGAAATAAAGGGATAGAGGGAGAGAGAGAGGAGAGAAAGAGATAGAGAGACACAGAAATAAAGAGAAAGAGATAGAGAGAAAGAAAGAAAGAGAGAGACAGAAAGAGATAGAGAGAAAGAAAGAGATAGAGAGAAAGAAAGAGAGAGAGAAAGAAAGAAAGAAAGAAAGAAAGAAAGAAAGAAAGAAAGAAAGAAAGAAAGAAAGAAAGAAAGAAAGAAAGAAAGAAAAAGAAAGAAAGAGAGAGAGAGAGAGAGAGAGAGAGAGAGAGAGAGAGAGAGAGAGAGAAAGAGAAAGAGAAAGAGAGAGAGAGAGATCACAGATTAGGCGAGGTGTGCACTCCAATGTTATTCTCTTGCTCCCTAAATATTACCTTCCATAGATCATACCCAACACATATTTTTTCTGACTTCCTAATAAAGGTTTCACAGTAATGCGATCTCGTGCATTTACATACCAACAAAATACATGCGCTTTAATCTCTCTGTCACCCTTTTTGATGTATTAATATTTATATCTTCGTACTGTATAGAGGATCATTAGTTAAACTGGATCATTTTCTTAATTGCACTGTGCATTTTTACTGGCCAGAACATAATGCCAATTAGCACGAAGGATGCTATAGCCAGGGAGAGCGCTTAGCCACTTCAGCCCACTGTCTCAACCCACGACCCACCCTCACCTACTTCAATCCACGACCTGCCCCCACCTACCTTCAACCAACGATCCACTCTACCACCTCAACTCACAATCCACGACCCACCCCCACCTACCTCAACCCACAACCCACGATCCACCCCCACCTACCTCAACCCACTACCCACCCCCAACTACCTCAACCCACGACCCACCCTCACCTACCTCAACCCACGACGCACCCCAACCTACCTCAACGCACATCCACCCACCACCCCTGACCTTACCCCCACCTATTTCAAACCACTTCCCAGCTAACTTAACTGTACGTCTACCTTCATCCCCACTCCCACATCCTGCCTCAACCCTACCCACCTGAACTCACTTCTACCACCACCCCTCCATGCGCCAACCCACTCACATCCCCCACCGAACTCCACACCTCACTTCTACCCACTTCCCCACCTATCTGAACCCGTTTCCATGCCTATGTACGCCCCCTCCCATATCCGCACCCACCTCCACTCGGCTCCATCAACCCACATTAAAGTTTAATATGATATGAACATCAGAGCACGGCAGAACACTTGGTGTAGCGACTCTGAACATTTGTTTTTCGATCTCTGGCAGTTATAACATCGACGGTCACGGCTATGAGCATGTGGCGCCGGATTTTC
>NC_091569.1:9019927-9022809 GCF_042767895.1 Penaeus vannamei | reverse complement strand
CTCTCTCTCTCTCTCTCTCTCTCTCTCTCTTCCCCTTGTCCTTCTCCCTCCCGCCCTTCTTCTCATGTCCATCTCCTTTTCCCTTTTTCTCTCCCAGCTTCTTATCAGCTTTCCCTTGTACATTATTCATTTAAATGTATGATAAAAGATATTAACAGAGGTGATACACAGGAAATAGGAAAATATATGGTTTAAAGATTATTTAAGGAGGGAGGCAAATGGAAATGTATGTTGCTTTTCATATAATATACAGGGGAAGGATGAAGGATAGAGGCATTACAGACAGACAGACAAACGGACAGGCAGGCAGGCAGGCAGACAGGCAGACAGGCAGGCAGGCAGGCAGACAGGCAGGCAGGCAGATAGACCGACAGACAGACAGGCAAGCAGACAGACATATAGACCGATAGACAGACGGACAGACACAGATAGACCGATAGACAGACAGACAGACAGACAGACAGACAGATAGATAGATCTACCGACAGACAGACAGACCGACAGAACAGGCAGACAGACAGACAGACAATCAGTCGGAGTATAGAGACGAGGCGGCGCAAGGTGAGGAGGTCCCCACTCCCCTCTCCCCCCTCCCCCTCCCTCCCCCCACGGTCATCGCGCGCCGGAGGAGCGGATCAGCGACGTCGTCCGGGCGTCGGCAATAGATTTATGGAGAGCGAGAGGCGGCGAAGAGAAATAGATGGGCGGAGGGCGATGGGTGGCGAGAGGGTGATAAATTCGGGGCAATTGAGGCGCCGCGAGAGACTAACAAATGATTATTTTTTCTCTCTCTCTCTTTTTTAATGATCCGTTTCATTGTGGGAGATGATGGTCGCGGCGATGACTCAGAGGAAGCGGCCTTTTAGAGGATGATAGATGCGGCGCGGGGGTGAGATCTCAAGGCTGGAGGGAGTGGGGTGGGGTGGGGTGGGGGTGAAGGGGGAGGGGAGGGGAAAGTTGGGAGGAGGTAAGGAGGGAGTCGAGTGGGAGGGAGTGGAAGAGGATGAGTGTTAGGTAAGAGGGAGAGGGAGGGGGAGTGAAGGTGAGGGAGGGAGGGAGGGAAAGGGAGAGAGTGAGAGGAGGGAGGGAGAGGGAGAGGGAGGGAGGGAGAGGGAGGGAGAAGGAGGAGAGTGGAGAGGGAGAGGAGGGAGGGAGGGATGGGAGGGAGGAGAGGGAGGGAGGGAGGGAGAGGGAGGGAGGGAGGGAGAGGGAGGGAGAGGGAGAGGGAGGAAGGTAGAGGGAGAGGGAGGGAGGGAGGGAGAGGGAGGGAGGGAGGAGGAGTAGGAGAGGGAGGGAGGGAGGGAGGGAGGGAGGGAGAAGAGGAGTGCAAGGAGTGAAGGAGTGAGGGAGTGAGGGAGTGAGGGAGTGGAAGGAGTGAGGAGAGGGGAGGAGGGAGGGGGAGGGGGAGGGAGAGGGAGAGGGAGAGGGAGAGGGAGAAGGAGAGGGAGAAGTTGAAGAGGGAGAAGTGAGAGAGAGAAGGAGAGAGGGAGAAGGAGAGGGAGAGAGAAGGTTGAGAGCGAGAGCTGAGAGCGAGCGAGAGCGAGAGCGAGAGAAAGAGAAAGAGATTATAAGAAGAAAGGAGAAAGAGAAAGTAGAAAGAGAAAAGAGAAAGAGAAAGAGAAAGATAAAGAGAAAGAGAAAGAGAAAGAGAAAGAGAGAGAGAGAGAGAGAGAGAGAGAGAGAGAGAGAGAGAGAGAGAGAGAGAGAGAGAGAGAGAGTGAAAGAGAGGGAGAGCGAGAGCGAGCGAGAGAGAGAAAGAGAGAGAGAGAGTACTTCAAAGCGGACTCGAAAAATATTCCGAAAAAAACAGAAGAATTTTGGAGCGACGACTTCACAAATTTCTGGCGATTAAAATGGAGTTGTTGTTAGGGGCGACGCCATGTGAATTATTATTAATCATAATATCTGAGCGCCGGAGGATGGACCGAAAAAGAGGCTCGGAAGAAGGACGAATGGGCGAAACGGAGAAGGAAACAAGACGAAGGGGAGAGATAAATCATTTATTTTTACAGTCTGGAAGAAAAGGGGCAATGAAACAAGGCCAAGAGCTAGGTGAGAAGAGAAGAGGGGAGGAGGAGAGAAGAGAAAAATGGAGAGGAGAGTAGAATGAATTAAACAGTGCAATAAGGAAGAAACGTATGTTTTCAGGAAATGGAATACAAAGCAATTATTGGAGGCAAATACTGAGAATTTTAATGTTTCGAATTGCAGCTGTCCAATCCGTGCGTAACAGCAAAGGCTCGGCACCTTGAAATCATGCGCAGTAACAATATTAGGATTCGGCAGCTCGCAATTTTTCGGCGTTTGATTCTACGAAAGCGATCACAGGGAGGGAAGATCTCCCAAGAAACGTTTCGGATAATTGTCCTTGATCTTCCATGGGTACACGCCAGCTCACGCCCACATTCTGATCAGGTCCCGCCCTCCCTCTCCTTTCCTCGCCCGCCCGCCCGCCCACCCGACCATCCCCCTGACTGTCCACAGCCAACGGACCCAGTCAGTCTCAACGCCAGATCAATTTTTATTCAATTTGATATCTTACACGAACGCTGGGCGAGGCGTTGGTTTGTACACATATTTCTTTTTCTGTTTTTTCTTCCTCTTCCTCTTCCTCCTCCTCTTCCTAAGGTGCTGGTTAGGAAGTCATCTGTTTGTCTGTGTGTCTGCCGGAGCTTATCGATCATTCCCAAATGTCTCGTAACAGAGCGCCGAAGAAGGGCATTTGTCTGGCCGTGTTGACTCTGCACTGGCCGAGAGAGACACCTGGTGGACGCTCTTCGAGGTGTGTTTTTATTGGCTTGATGAAGTTTGATGTATTAATGCACGTTTTTATTCAATGTTTTGGTGTAGGTGACGATGGGGGTGACAGCGACGTTGCTCCT
>NC_091569.1:9007427-9009927 GCF_042767895.1 Penaeus vannamei | reverse complement strand
TCTCTCTCTCTCTCTCTCTCTCTCTCTCTCTCTTTCTCTCTCCCTCTCTCTCTCCTCTCCTTTCCCAGTTCTCTTTAATTCAAATACTTTTCCTCCTTCTCACCCTCCTTTATTTTCATCCTTCCTTTCTTCATATCTCTCTTCCTCCTCTCCCCTTTTTCCTCCCCTTCCCTACTTCTTTACTCTCTGCTCTTCTTTCCTCCCTCTGCCCCACCTCCCAAGCCTTCTCTTCTCCCTCCTCTTTTATCTTCTTCCACTCCATCACTATTCTGTCATCTCTTGCTTCTCTTTCACTCTTCCTCTCTTCCTTCCTTTAGCTCTCTCCTCTCTCTATATATATAATCCCCTCACTCTCTCATTCGCTCACTCACTCATTTACTCACTCACTCATTCACTTACACACTCATTCACTCACTCACTCACTTACTCACACACACACACAGACACACACACAATACTCATTTACTTGCACACTCTCTCCCTAATTCCATCCTTACCTACTTTCCCTTCATATCTCCGTCTCTCCCACCTTCCGCGTTCTCTCTCTTTGTGTTTTTCTTCCCTCCCTTCTACTCCTCCCTCTCTCCCTTCCCTCCCCCCGCCCTTCCTTCTGCCCTTTCGGGAACTAGGCCGACAAGGGTGAGGTAATAATAGCAAGGATGCCTGATTATGAACCGAAGTAATTAAGAGCAATTAATGGCCTGGGCAAAAGCGGTGCGAGGAGTTTGAGTGATGGTGTCCCCCCCCTTCCCTCCCCCCTCCATACACACTGAAACCACCATTACTCCCTTCATGTGCTTTGTGGGGGAGTGTGTATCTCTTTGTCCAATTTAGTGTGCGAGTGTGTGTGTGTGTGTGTGTGTGTGTGTGTGTGTGTGTGTGTGTGTGTGTGTGTGTGTGTGTGTGTGTGTGTGTGTGTGTGTGTGTGTGTGTGTGTGTGCGTGTGTGTGTGCGTGTGCGTGTGCATATTCGTGCGTTCCTCATTTATGTGTACATCTTTGCGTTATATGTGCATCTGTGATTGAGCGGCATCCCGTATTCTATCCGTGTAGACAGACATACAAGCAGACATTTGTGTTGAAATGTGTGTTCAGCGCGACTGTGAACGAGAGATGCCTGCGGTTCCCCCTCTGCTCTTTTTTTCTTTTCTAATTGTATTTTTTTCTTTTCTTTGGCTTTCTACCCTTTTCTATCGCCTTTCACTTCACTTTCCCCTTTATGTCTCGTCCATGGTCTTTCTCTTTTCGTTCGTGTCGTTTTCTCACTCCCGTTCTCTTTCTCCCTGCTTCTCTCTGTGCCCCCTTTAGCTCTGTTACTCTCTGGCTGTCTTTCCTATCTACTCATTCCCTTTTCTCCCATAGTCCTTTGTTCTATCTCCATTATTCCTTCCGTCTCCCTTACCTTCTCCTTTCTCTTATCTCCTTTTCGCTCCCCTTACCCCCTGCCTCCTTCTCTTTTACTCCCTACTTCCTCTTTCTTCCTTACTCTCTTCTCTCTCTCTCTCTCCCTTCGTCTCTCCTTTCCCCCACTTCACTACCTTTCTCTCAAATACCCCCGTCCTCTCTATCCTTTAGTCCCCTCCCCTCCCCGTCCCCATTCCCACACCTCTCTCCCCTTTTTCCATTCCCCTCTTACCTTCCTCATTCCCCTCTCCATTCCAAACCCCTCTCCCCTTTTCTCCCCTCTCCTATCCCTCTCCCCCTCCTTTATTTCCTCTTTGCC
The DNA here is from genome assembly GCF_042767895.1 of Penaeus vannamei. Classification (NCBI taxonomy): domain Eukaryota; kingdom Metazoa; phylum Arthropoda; class Malacostraca; order Decapoda; family Penaeidae; genus Penaeus; species Penaeus vannamei. Next base: position 9,008,205 of record NC_091569.1, on the reverse strand, counting down.
TTCTCCTTCCCCCCACCCTTTCTCCCCTCCCCCCTTCCGCCTCCCCCTCCATATTTACCTTCTCCTTCCTCCCTCCCCCCATCCCCTGCCCCCGCTCCTCGTGGTGACCCGACATAACAGGCATTAGGGCGGCCGAAAACTGATGTGAAATGGCAAGGAACAATTAGGATTGTGCAGTGATAGGGAACTGGATCCCGCGATGAGCGAGTGTGGGCGTGCGGGCGTGGGTGTCTATTTGCCATGCCTTTTTTTTAATCGTTTTACGAGCGAGTGGGTTATCAGTTGTTGTGGTAATGATGCCTAAATACGCTGGTGTGGGAATGTAGCCCAATGGTATCAGTGATCGAAACAAAAGCCTAGAGGATTTTTTTGCTAATAAAAACTGGTAATCTATTTTATACTTATTGACAGTAGCAGCAGTAAAAACAAGACGATGATAATGATGATGTTGACAGGATTGCGAATGCAAATGACAATGTTGTGGTATTAAATATAGTGATGGCATACACTGCTACTACTACTAAAACTACTGCAGTTAATACTACCACCACTACTAATGCTGCCGATGGTGTTATTGAAGCTGTAGCTACTATTATTACTACTGCTAGGCCTAATGAACATAGTACTAGTTATGATAGGAAGAGTCATAGTAAGATATCAGTTGTCATCAGTGATGTTTTTGCTGTGTAATCGTACCTCTGTCAGGTAAGGGAAAAGTCGCTTGACCTTGCTGGCGGTTTACGACCCTGTCACCGGTCAAGCCCTTTGCAAAGTTCAG
>NC_091569.1:8982427-8987427 GCF_042767895.1 Penaeus vannamei | reverse complement strand
CGCGGACTCGCAAAAAAGAGGAATAAATCAATATACAAATGGATAAAAAAAGTGATGATAAAATAAGAATCAAAAGAGACATCATGCGAGAATTGCCGCGTTCGTCTGACTATTATCGGCCGAGTCAGACCTGAAAAGTTTATTACGTCATCGAAAAAAAGACGGAAAATGACACAAAATTATTTAATAGCCGGCCTTCAATAAAACTTTTCGTGTCTGGCGTGATAGACTCGATTCGTGCAATTGCAGAAAGTTGCAGACGGAAGTACTAGAAAGCGGAAGGCCCGCCTCTTGTTGTGTGAGAATACGTGAAGCCTACTGTAATTATTACATTAACTATTAGTGTTATTTTTTTCTTTGAACTCGTGTATTTGGTCATTTGGTAATTTTTTCTGTATCCATTTTGTTTATGGGTATATTTAATTGTATTCCTCCCGTTCTTCCACTGAAGACGGCAATAAAAGCAGAAATTGTGAGGCCAGGCGGGAGAGAAAGAAGCGCCGGGAAATGGTAATACCGGGACCAGACGAGAGGAAATCTAATATTGAAGAAGAGGTGAAAAGTGAGACAGTAAAGGTGTTGGAGACAGGGAATACGAGAGGACTGAACTGGAGGAAATTGGATAATGGGGGAAGGAGACAAACAGCGGCACAAACAAACAAACTAGCAGATACCAGATACTGAAGGCTGGACTAAAAGGAAATTAGATGATGAAGTTTAACGAACAGTGAAAGAAGTAAACAAACAAAATTGTTGGAATCCGGTACAATAGGGAACTGCATGATGAAGGAAGAGATGAACCTTGAAATGAAGAGGAAGAAGAAGAGGCCGAGAATACACGAAGATTGGACCAAAAGAAATAATAAAGAAGGAAAAGAAAGAGAAGTGAAATGTAAATGTTGGTTCGAGTGGGGGAGCGCAAGACAAAGAAACGTCGGCCTCGTTTGATTTGCATCATTATCGTTTGTTGTTGCTTTTTGGGTTTTATTTCCGTGATGATATCGTAACTGTGGATTGAATTGCGATGCCGCATGATTGTTCATTGGGTTCACGTACTCTGTAGCGCAAATTCGCAAATTGCAGATCCGCGAGATAACGTCAAATCGTCAGGTGCAACCGAGTGTTCGATTGCATTATGAAATTTGCAAAGGAATTGACTATTGATGGCGCGTATAAAGGTATGCATTTGTTTGTAATCAAGGTATGATGATCTCTCAGATAAATCTATATTTAGGAATTTCTTCGGAATCGTTAAAAAAGAATATTCAACATGTTAAAAGCTTAATGCCACGGGGTTTGCATTCGCATCGGCTCGTAATGAGAAGGAGCGTATTTATGATAGATGCAAGTTGGCATTACGATGATTCGAACGCGGGGATTAACCTTTTTAAAACATATAGTCCGTTGCGATTTACATTCCCCGTTCCTGCGATTTGCATTGGTGCGCGATGCGTTTTGCAAAGCGGGCCGTCACTGGACTTATTGGATATTTGCCTTCCTGGAATTTGCAAAAGATTCGTGCATGCAACTCCCCCTCGGTTCCCCCTCGCATGATATGACAGTATATCAACTTGGAGTATGTTGGCAGCTACTAAAATGAGAGTGATGGGCGTTCGTCAAGTAGCGTTTGCCCCCCCTCCCCCCCACCCCCCCACCTCCGCCCCCTCAGTTCTCTCATTCTTGTGATTTATGTGCATTTTAAGTGATTTTGGTCTTTCGTGCCTCATCTATATTTAGATTTGTCGTGATTTTATTTGGGTAATGTCTTTTTTTTTTTAGTTATTGTGCCTAATAGCTTTGGCATTTTCTCTAAGATCGTGATTTTCCGAGTGAGGGGTGGGGGGATTGGGGCAGGGGGGGGGAGGGTTTTTGAGGCCATTCATAACTTTTGTTGGTATTTGTTATTTGCAAATTTGATGCGGAAGCTCGCCCAAGGCAGCGCTACATTGCTTAAGGTTGCTGCCCCATTAACGAGGCTGAAGTGTGAGAATGGATTTTGGTATTAATTACCAAAGGACAGCGTCTGGTATTTTTAGTATCATCGTGCCTCGGTGCATTTGTGTAAATACTAACGTACTCGCACACGCACGCACGCACGCACGCACGCACGCACGCACGCACGCACGCACGCACGCACGCACGCACGCACGCACACACACACACACACACACACACACACACACACACACACACACACACACACACACACACACACACACACAAAGTTTACCAACAAACAAACAAGCAAAAATACCATCGCACTTGTTGATAAAGACTGTAAAGTTAACCACTTGATTGAAAGCCTATCTGATAACTCGGTAAAATTCACGTTACGAATTGTTACGAAGAGCGATAACACTATCTTGCCGCGATTGTTCGAGGTATTACGGTCATTATAAGATACGTTGGGAATGAACAATTTAAACCGAACGCCGCAAAAAAAAAAAAAAAAAAAAAAAAAGATACAACGCAAAATCCATTTTTCAAGATGTGCTAATTTCCCTACCCCCCCCCCCCCCCGCCCCCATCGGCCGCCCTTCCCCCGTATTTGCGACGGCGGAGGGAGAGAGCAGAGAGCGAAAGCAAGATAATTAATCTATCCGAAGACGCTTCATCCGAAAGGGTATAATTCGAAATCCGAATGGCCAATTGCGAGTGATTTTCCCGACGTCTGTAAAGTTCCGTGCATGCTAATGATACCGATGGAGAGAGGGAGAGGGGAGAGGGAGAGGGAGAGGGGAAAGGGGAGAGGGAGAGGGGAGGGGAGAGGGAAAGGGGAAAGGGGAGAGGGAGAGGGAGAGGGAGAGGGAGAGGGGTGAGGAGTGAGGGGAGAGGAGTGAGGGAGAGGAGTGAGGGGAGAGGAAGGGGAGAGGAGAGAGGGGAGAGAGGAGAGAGGGGAGAGCAGAGAGAGGGGAGAGGAGAGGGGAGAGGGAGAGAGGAGGAGGAGAGAGGGAGAGAGGGAGAGAGGGGAGAGGAGAGGGGAGAGAGAGAGGGGAGAGGAGAGGGAGAGGGGAGAGGGGAGAGGGGAGGTAGAGGGGGACAGGGGAGAGGGGAGAGAGGAGAGGAGGAAGAGAGGGGAGAGGGAAGAGGGAAGAGGAAGAGGGAAGAGGGAAGAGGGGAGAGGGGGAGAGGGAGAGAGGGAGAGAGGAGAGAGAGAGAGAGGAGAGAGGAGAGGGAGAGAGGAGAGGGGAGAGAGGGGAGGAAGGAGAGAGAGAGAGGAGAAAGGGGAGAGAGAGGGGAGGAAGGGGAGAGGAGAGAGAGAGAGAGAGAGAGAGAGAGAGAGAGAGAGAGAGGAGAGGAGAGAGAGAGGAGAGAGAGAGAGAGAGAGAGAGAGAGAGAGAGAGAGAGAGAGAGAGAGAGAGAGAGAGAGAGGGAGAGAGGAGAGAGGAGAGAGGGAGAGAGGGAGAGGAGGAGAGGAGAGAGGAGAGAGAGAGAGAGAGAGAGAGAGAGAGAGAGAGACAGAGAGAGAGAGAGAGAGAGAGAGAGAGAGAGAGAGAGCGCCTCGAAACTGTAATTGGCTACAGGGGAAACGGGATTTCTTATTGTTCCCTGTCTGCAAAGCTGTATGACTTGTGCAGTCGCGGGGTGATCAAAGCAGTTCCTGTTTGCCAATGATAATTAGATTTCAGGCTGGAGGGAGGGGAGGGGGGATGGGTGGGGTGGGGGGGAAGGGGAAGGGGGGGGATCAAGGAAGCGAGATAAAAGGGATGGGGGAAAAGTAGGAAGAGAGGGACGGAGAGAAGGGGAGGGGGAAAGGGATGGAAAGGGAAAGGTGAGAGGGAGAGAGAGGGAGGGAGAGAGGAAGGAAGGGGGGGGGAGGGAAGGGGAGGAAGGGAGGAGGGAAAGAAGGAAGGAAGAATGAAAGGAAGGGAAAGGGAGAGAGGTAGAGAAAGGAGGAAGGGAAGAAGGGAGGGATTAAGAATGGCGAAGGAAGGCAAGAGGAAGAGAAAGCAAAGGAGAAGACTAAACAAAGGAGACGGAGAGGGCATTGGGTCTAGAGAGGGCAGAGGGAGGGGGGGAGGGGGGGAGAGTAAGATTGAACAAACGGGCATGAATGTTGTCGGCGGTAAGAGGGACCTCTCTAGCGATTGGTTTTAAGAGGCCGCCTGCAGGATTCCGCCCTGATAGGATGGCTTTAAAGGAAGCGGCTCCGGGATCTTCTTTATCGCGAGAGGATCTTGTAGCGTGTCACTCCCGCTCCCTCACCCTCCTCACCCCCCCCCCCATCGCTTCCATCCCAACCTCCCTCCTCCCCCTAGGCGAAAGAACCCTATTTCCCGACCTAGGTGCATCTCCTTATGAGAAGCCTTCTTCCTGTATCCTCTCTCCTCCTATCCCCCTCCCCTCCTATCTCTCTCCTTCGCTCTTTCCCTCTCCCTGTTTCCTCTCATCTCCCTCCCCTCTCCCCCTCCCCCTCACTATCTCTCCTCCTCCACCCCTCCTTTTCTCATCCATCTCCCTCGTCCCCACTCCCTCCTCCTCTATCTCTCTCACTCCCCCTCCTCCCTTTCCCTTTTCCCCTCCCATCTCCCTCCTCCTCCCCCTCCCATCCCTATCTCTCTCTCTCTCCCCTTCTATCTCCCCCTCTCCCCCTCCCCTCCTCCTCCTGTCTCCCTTCTCCCCTCCCTATATCTCCCTCTTTTATTTGTTGTTGTATTTGTTCAGCTTTTTCTTTTCATCTTTTTTTTTTTTTTTTTTTTTTTTGCTCTTCTCCCATCTACTCTATCACCGCCTCAGTTCTTCTCACCTTCTCCGTTTTCCCCTCCCTCCCCTCTCCTTCTCCCTCTCCTTCTCCGTCCTCCTCTCCCTCTCCTTCTCCTTCTCCGTGCTCCTCTCCCTCTCCTTCTCCGTCCTCCTCTCCCTCTCCTCTCCATTCCCCCCCTTCTTCTCTATCCCTCCTTCCTCTCCCTCCCCTCTCCCCCTTGCATGTGAGAACAACGAGATGCTCATGATCGCTATCCTGCGTTTTATGGATTCTATTGTGACACATCTTTATCCTC
>NC_091569.1:8962427-8967427 GCF_042767895.1 Penaeus vannamei | reverse complement strand
TCTCTTTTTCTCTCTCTCTCTCTCTCTCTCTCTCTCTCTCTCTCTCTCTCTCTCTCTCTCTCTCTCTCTCTCTCTCTTTCTGTGTGTGTGTGTTCCTATATTTGGCTTTTGGTTTTCCAGATCCTTTTATTTCTCTTGCTCGTCCGGCCATATCTGTGATAGTTTTCTGGTTTATCTCTCTCTCTGTCTTTTCTTGCGTTAACCGTCTACTTCCCGGTTTCTTTATAAGGTTCGTAATCTCTCTATTTCTCTGCCCTCCTTAGTTCTTATTTCTTGATTTCCTTTTTACGCAAGATAATTTTTTTTACGATTTTTCTATTACGTGGTTACGACTTACAGTGTCTCTGTGTTCTGTTGTCTCAGATTCTACTCATTTTCGTCTCTTCGTTCCTCCTTCTCAGGTTATTCTATCTCTGTTTTCTTCCTCCTGTCTTTACCCTTTCTTTGTATGTATATTTCTTATGTTTTTTGTCTTTCCTTGCATTTGGCTTCTTGACCTTCGGTCCAGTTCACTCCTCCTCTACCTCTCCTTCTTGGTTATTCCTTTCTTCGTCGTTAATTTCTCCATTCCCTCCGTTTCTTGCCCCGAATGTTCTTATCCTTTGGTTATTATTATCATCGGGATTTAAAAGCAGGCCTGTAAAATTTTGTAGGCTTATTTTGTGTGCAGCAGCTGGGTATCTTCGTGTGCGTTTTTATTGTTATTTTTTATTTTTCAGTCATTTTTTTTTATTCTTACCGATTCCAAACTTTCGGAATTTAGATGAAGGCGAATTTTAGTAGGAATCAGAGGGCTTTTGTTATCTTTTTCGGTTTAAGGGTTCAGTTTGGAGAATAACGATCACCTTTGATTTCCCGCCGCTCTAAAACATTGACGATGGGCGTTGTTATGCAGCGTTTCGTCGACTGAAGGTGATTTGCTAGTTATATTATACATACTGAGTTTCATTAATTTTAATTGTCGGAAATAGAAGCGGCTGCTAGTGACTCAGGGCACTAATATATCTAATGATTATTTTCAAGGAATGATAACATGATAACTTCTACATGAACTTTTACGAGGGACAGTAAATATACACATATTTTCGGAGTTCAGTTCATATAAGCGTGTTGAGTCTGGGTAGCCTGAAGATGTGACGCGGCGCCGGGATTAGCGTTCATCTGCAAATTAAGCATCCGGAATTAATCTTATCTCGGAAAAGATACAGCGGTTGAAATGCACGGTCTCGAGATGGAGATAATGGTACAAAGATAAACCATAACGCGGCTTAGGCAGAAGCTTCCGAAGGTAATTCCGTACATAGGCCATTACATCATGGTGAGTAGAGTACAGGGGTAAACAAGCACATACGGCGTCCCCCATGCAGATGGCTCTGGCGTGACTTAATAACTGCATAACCACTCTATATTTGAGAATGACGTAATTACAGTGAAATCTGATACCGAGCTGCCACAGTAGAGGTAATAGGAGGAGACAATATAACCAGGAATCTCTCATGTCCTCTTGGGGGATGCTCATTTTCCAAGAGTGAAATGCCTACTTAAAGCTTTAATAGACATCATGATCATATGAATAGAGCTTCCACACTCGATATAACATGTAAACTACGCTGTGATGGTGTGAATTAAAGGAAATAGAGCACTCTCTCTTTCTCGCGGCCCTTATGTTTTGCTGTTGTTCATTTGCATTATTTGTTCATTTATTTATTTGTTTATCGTTTTATTGTCTTGTTTTGTTGTTTATTTATTCATTTATCGTTTTATTGTCTTTGTTTGTTTATTTATTTATTTATCGTTTTATTGTCCTATTTTGTTATTTATTTGTTTATCTATTTATCGTTTTATTGTCATTTTCATTCTTCGTAAGGATGTCAAATAGGGAATGAATGCATAATGTTATTTTCTCAAAGCAGGGGTAAGACTGGGGTATGTGCTGTGTTAAGCCTAATGTGTGTTGATTCCCAGCTTGTATCGAAGTTGTGAAACAGACAAAAAAAAAAAAAATAAAACAAATAGCTCAGGCTGATGCTATGAATACGAATGACTCGTATTTTTTATATTTATTTGTCTTTTTCCCCGAAAATCGAGGGAAGGGGGGGAAAAATAAAATAAAAGTGAAAATACCAACTGATTGTCGTAAATTGTGTTTCAGCTTTGGAGAGTCGCTCGAATGGGACGAGTGACCTGACCGTCGTTCCATATTTCAAGTGGCGTATGTGGCTCCTCCCCCGCAGACGCTCCTCTCCATAGATAAATAGATGGGGAAGGAGATAGGCCGATAGATAGATAACGGTCCTCTCCGTAGATGGATAGATGGGGGGAGGAGATAGGCTGATAGATAGATGATGGTCCTCTCCATGGATGAATAGATGGGGGGAGGAGATAGGCTGATAGATAGATGACGGTCCTCTCCATAGATAAATAGATGGGGGAGGAGATAGGCTGATAGATAGATGAAGGTCCTCTCCATTGATGAATAGATGGGGGAGTAGATAGGCCGATAGACAGATGAAGGTCCTCTTCATAGATGAATAGATGGAATAGATAGGCCGGTAGATAGACGACTCTCCTCTGCATAGATAGATACATGGGGAAGTGGATAGGCCGATAGACGGATGACGCTCCTCTCCATAGATAGATAGATGAAGTAGATAGGTCGGTAGACAGATGACATTTCTCTCCATAGATAAATAGATGGGGGGGGAGGAGATAGGCCGATAGACAGATGACGCTCCTCTCCATAGATGAATAGATGGAGTAGATAGGCCGGTAGACAGATGATGGTCCTCTGCATAGATAGATAGATGGGGGAGTAGATAGGCCGATAGACAGACGACGTTCCTCTCCATAGATAGATAGATGGAGTAGATAGGCCGATAGATAGACGACGTTCCTCTCCATAGATAGATAGATGGAGTAGATAGGCCAAACGACAGAGGACGCTTCTCTCCATAGATAGATGGGGAAGTAGATAGGCCAATAGACAGACGACGCTTCTCTCCATAGATGAAGTAGATAGGCCGGTAGATAGACGACGCTCCTCTGCATAGATAGATAGATGGGGAAGTAGATAGGCCGATAGACGGATGACGCTCCTCTCCATAGATGAATAGATGGAGTAGATAGGCCGATAGACAGGTGAAGGTCCTCTCCATAGATAGATAGATGGGGGAGTACATAGGCCAATAGAAAGACAATGCTCCCATCCATAGATAGATAGATGAAGTAGATAGGCCGATAGACAGACGACGCTCCTTCATAGATGAATAGATGGAGTAGATAGGCCGATAGACAGACGGTGAGATAGATAAAAGTGGATCTGTAGAGGGAGGAGAGAGCATTTGCATGTCTGCGCGCGCTCGAGGCTGCTCCCCCGTTCGGCACACCCTGAATCATCCCGGAATTGCGTTTGCTGTAAATAATCCCTCCTTCATTATCCCGCCGGCATAGAGCGTATCCCAGACTACTGTTCGTGTGTTTGTTTGTTTGCGTGTATGTGTGTGTGTGTGGGTTTGTTTGAGTGTATGGGTGTTTGTGTGTGTGTGTTTGTGTGTGTCTGGTGTGTTTGTTTGTGTGTGTTTGTTTGTATGTGTGTGTGTGTGTGTGTGTGTGTGTGTGTGTGTGTGTGTGTGTGTGTGTGCGCGCGTGTGTGTATGTATGTGTATATGTGTGTTTGTATGTGTATGTGCGTGTGTGTGTGTGTGTGTGCGCGTGTGTGTATGTATGTGTGTATGTGTGTGTGTGTGTGTGTGTGTGTCTGTGTGTGTGCTCGCGTAGCTCGTCTGTGCGCGCGCGCTGTTATAATCCGTTCTACTAAACGTGTATTAGACACTGCATCGCATGAGGCCGCGTTAGAGGGCACTAAATGTCACGGAGATTATGCTAAATGACTCCGCTTTCAATTTAATCATGGCGTAACTCAGAGTCTAATCTTCGATCCTGATCACTTTTTGGGCGTAAAAGACTCTACAATAACGTAAGAGGCTATTTATACTTAGAGGAAGGAGGGGGAGGAGGAGGAGGAGGAGGAGGAGGAGGGGGAGGGAATCGGGGGCGGGTAATAGCTTCGGGGATTTAATAGCGGATATTTATCTTATCTTTTGTTCTTTCTTCTCTCGTTCCAGGTGAGGTCTGGGTTCCACGGCGCGGGACGGGCAGGTGTCGGGCCGGAGTGGGCGCCCGCTCTCGCTGCCACGGGGAAGTCGGCCGGTCCAGGGCTGGAGTTACTCCGGAGTTTTTATTTTATTTTTTATTTTTTTTTGCCGAAATTGTGGCAAAACATAAAATAAAATACATATACGTGTGTCTTTACACGCTCTTGTACTTTCTGAAACACACAGTAAGAGATCAGACACAGGCACAGACACAGACTGAGATAGATAGATAGATAGATAGATAGATAGATAGATAGATAGATAGATAGATAGATAGATAGATAGATAGATAGATAGATAGATAGATGATAGATGATAGATAGATAGATAGATAGATAGATGATAGATGATAGATGATAGATAGATAGATAGATAGATAGATAGATTAGATTAGATTAGATTAGATTAGATTAGATTAGATTAGATTAGATTAGATTAGATTAGATTAGATAAGATAGATATATATATAGATATATAGATATAGATATAGATATAGATATAGATTTATAGATAGATAGATTATATTATATTATATTATATTATATTACATTATATTACATTATATTACATTATATTACATTGTATTACATTATATTACATTATGTTATATTATATTATGTTATATTATGTTATATTATATCATGTTATTTATTATTATTATATATATTATTATTATGTTATATTATGTTATATTATATTATGTTATATTATGTTATATTATATTATATATACATATATACATATATACATATATACATATATATATATATATATATATATATATATATATATATATATATATATATAAATATATGAATATATAAGTATATAAGTATAAGAGAGGGA
>NC_091569.1:8939927-8947427 GCF_042767895.1 Penaeus vannamei | reverse complement strand
TAAATGACGCACAGGATGATAATTACGGCTTTAATTACGAAGAGGAAGAGGAACTCGTGTTTGCATCTCGCTAAGGCGTCGCGGGGGTCTTTGCTTTACGCCTCTTTAAACCCGCGGGTGGGGTTGGGCGGGGTGGGCGCGAGGACGGGGGCGGGGGCAAGGTATTGTGCAGTTGGGGGGTGGGTGCGAGGGGCGTAAAGAGGGGGGGCGGTTGTGCAGTTTGGGGGATGGAGTGCGAGGGGCGTAAAGAGGGGGGGGGGGGTTGTGCAGTTGGGGGATGGGTGCGAGGGACGTTAAGAGGGGGGAGGGTTGTGCAGTTGGGGGGGGGGATGGGTGCGATGGACGTAAAGAGGGGGGGGGGGTCCGAGGGGCGTAAAGAAGGGGTTGTGCAGTTGGGGAAGGGGGGGTTGAGTGTGCGCTGGAGGGTGGGGCGTGATGGGTACAAAGGGGGTAGGGGAGGGAGGAAAGGGGGAGGGAGGTTTAGTGTGTAATTGGGGGGTTGGGATGAATGATACAAGGAACTAAGGGGGCGGGGGATATTTAGTGTGGGGTTGGCCAAGACGTTCGGAGGTTGGGGAAGATAGCATGGGGTTCGGGACGTTCCCCCACCTCGCAAAAAATCCTTGATTATATGCATATGCCTGTATAAACAACGTCGGATGAAATGGCCAGATGAGGTACGTAAAAAGAAAGAGAAGGTGAGGGAGGGGGAGAGAGAGGGGGAGAGGGAGAGAGAGAGAGACGGAGGGTGGGAGAGTGAGGGAGGTTGGGAGAGAGGAAGCGAGAGAGAGAGGGAAAAGGAGCGAGAGAGAGAGGGAGAAGGAGCGAGAGAGAGAGGGGGATGGAAAGAGAGAGGGAGAGGAAGAACGAGAAAGAGAGAGAGAGTGAGTGAGTGAGTGAGGGGGGGAGGAGAGAGAGAGAAAAAGAGAGAGAGAGGCAGGGGAGTGAGGGAGGGAGGAAGGGAGGGAGGGAGGGAGGGAGGGAGGGAGGGAGGGAGGGAGGGAGGGAGGGAGGGGGAGGGGGGGAGGGGAAGGAGGAGAGAGAATCAGGGAATGAGGGGGAAAAAAGATAGTAGGATAATCCTGTAGTTGTTTGTTTTCCGTAGCCGGGCTTTGTGTCGTGGTCACGTGACATTAATACTGGAGATATACCATGTATTATTCTTGCCGGCGACATATTACAAAGCGCGGGACAGTTAGACAAACAAATTAGTAAACTCGGTAAGGAAATTGTTGCTCGTGGAGGGTCTGCGTGCATGCGTGCGTGCGTGCGCGCGGGCGGGCGTTTATCTTATTATATCTGTTTTATTTGTTTTGTTGCCTTTTATTTATTTGATTGTGATTTGCTTTTGTTATTGTTACTTATTACGTCTTTCTCTTTTATTTATGGTTTATTGTATTTAGTACGAGTGTATTTTCTTTTTGAATGTTTTTATTTTCTAATGTTTGGTGTGATGTTTATTTTAATTCATGCGCAGTGTCTAACGGTATATATTTCATGTGTCTGTATTATTTAATTTGTATGATATATTATGTGTGGTGTGGTGTATGTAAGTATTCATTCCACTTTAAATGCTCATCTTTTGTTAATTTTCCATCCTTTTCCTACATGTAATTTTTTTCACAGTTGCTTTTTCATCTCCTGTGTTTCAAAGTATACATCTTTTCTAATTAGTTTCGCATCATTAATCGCCCCCTTCGTGATGGCCACTTTCTTCTGTTTAGTTTTTTTTTTTGTTTGTTTGTTTACCTGTATTTTTTATATACACATTTATTCATTCCTGTTGGTTTTCCCCGTTTGCGTGTGGCGTGTGTGTACTAGTCACTGCGTCTCACACCATCATTACCATCTGCATGTCACGAACTTGTCTTACGGGAGAAGCGTGGAAACAGTGAGGGAGAGGAGATGGTGGACGGAAGGAAAACTGGGTGAAGAAACGGGAAAGGAAGAAGGAAGGAGGGGTAGAAGGAGGAGGATAAAAGGGAAGAAGGAGGGGGAATGAAAGGGAGGGACTTGGAGTGTGTGAGTACGTGTGGCAGGTGGGGGGAGAGAGAGAAGAGAGAAAGAGAGAGAGAGAGAGAGAGAGAGAGAGAGAGAGAGAGAGAGAGAGAGAGACAGAGAGAGAGAGAGAGAGAGAGAGAGAGAGAGAGAGAGAGAGAGAGAGAGAGCGAGAGAGCGAGAAAGAGAAGGAGAAACAAAGAGAGGAGGGAGGGAGGGAGGGAGCGAGTGAGGGAGGGACAGATAGATACATACAGAAGTCAATACAGCAAATTGTAAAAGGTAATTGAAACATAGCTATGTGTCCGTAGAGTTTTTCCCTAAGTGAAATCACTGTAATGATAAAAAAAAAAAATAATAGCCAGTGGTAATATGTACATAGATATAGATAGATAGATAGATAGATAAGGAAGGAAGGAAGGAAGGAAGGAAGGGAAGAAGGAAGGAAGGAAGGAAGGAAGGAAGAAGGAAGGAAGGAGGGAAGGAAGGAGGAAGGAAGGAAGGAGGGGTAGAGTGGGTAATTTGGATAGATAGATAAATAGATGGATGGATGGATGGATGTGTATATATAGATAATTTAGAATACGCGCAATTACTAAGTAGAGGTTATTTTTTTTACCGAAGTGCATTTATATATTTCCCTTCACTTTCCAAAGAGGGGCAAACCTTAAAAACGCATCTTGACCATTTCCTGGAGAAGGCCGCTCCTCCACCCTTCGTCCCATCCGACCCCGGAGCGCTCGTTCACATCCCTCTGACCCCGGCGTGTTCTTTCACATCCTCTCTTTCCCGAGGAGTGAATGCCCCGCGAGATATGTCGTTGTGTAGTCGTACCCACGGTCGTTACCGTATCGAAACCCATTATCTGTCCGCACGCGTGTGAGGGTATACTTACATGTGCGTGAATGTATGTTTATGGCTCTGTGTGTCTGTGTGTGTGTTTGTGTGTGTGGGTGTGGGTGGGTGGGTGGGTGTGTTTGGGTGTGTGTGGGTGTGTTTGGGTGGGTGAGTGTGTTTTTGGGTGGGTGAGTGTGTGTGTTTGGGTGGGTGAGTGTGTGTGTGTGTATGGGTAGGTGGGTGTGGGTGTGGGTGTATGGGTGGGTGGGTGGTTGGGTGTCTGTGTGGGTGTTTGTGTGGGTGTATGTGTGCGTGCATGCTGTAATGCGTAATGGTTGGCTGTGTGTGTGTACTTGTGTGCGTATATAAGTGAGTGCATGTGCGTGTCTCCTTGTTGGTCATCGGGAAATTTGCTGAATCGCCTTCGTTTGTGCGTCCCTCGAGGGGAAGGAGAGGGAGGGAGGGAGGGTGGGGGAGGAAAGGCAAGGATATCTCGGCCGGTGCGATGGTTGTAGCAACCAGCATCTGGTCCTGTTACTACTATCCGGTAATCAGTATTCATCCTCTCCTCCTCCTCCTCCTCTTCCTTCCCCACGTTCACCTCCTCCTCCTCCTCCTCCTCTTCCTCTTCCTTCCCCACGTTCACCTTCTCCTCCTCCTCCTCCTCCTCCTCCTCTTCTTTTCCCTGGTCCTCCCTCCCTCCTTCCTCCTCCCTCCTCCCTCCTCCCTCCCCTCCTCTTCCTTCCCCCACGTTCACCTTCTCACTACCCCCTCTCCCCCTCCTCCTCCTCCTCCACCTCCTCCCACCTCCTCTTCTTCCTCTATTTCCACATTCACCCTGCATCACCAACAACTCTTCTCTCCTCCTCCCTCCTATCCTCTATCTTCAGCTTCAGCACTAGCTCCTCTCCTCCTCCGTGTCCTCCATCAGCACCAGCACCACCACCTCTTTCTCCTCATATATATATATACTTATCCTCCTCCTCCTCCTCCCTCCCTCCTCCCTCCCTCTTCCTCCCTCCCTCCCTCCCTCCCTCCTTCCTCCCTCCTCCTCCCTCCTCCTCCATCCCCCATCTCCACACGATCCTTCTCCTCCATTACTACATCCACCACCACCTCCACCCTCTCCTCACTCCTCCTCCTCCTCCTCCTCCCTCCTCCTCCTCCTCCATCCTCCTCTTCCTCCCACTTCCTCCTCCTCTTCCTCCTCACTGCCCCTTCTCCTCCTCCTCTTCCCCCTCCCTCCCTCTCTCTCCTCCTCTCCTCCTCCTCCTCTTCCTCCTCCTCCTCCTCCTCCTTCTCATCTTCTATCTTCGTCTCCACCTAAACCAGCACCTGAATCTCCATCTCCACCTCCATCTCCACATGAATCTCCTCCACATTGTACTCTTCCTTCTCCGTTTCTCCAAGTACTTCGGCCGACGAGCCTGTTATTGGCTCGGGCGAACGTCGAGGTATGGAAGGAGGAGGAGGGAGGAGGAAAGGGGAGGGAAAGGGAAGGGAGGGGGAGGGAAGGGAGGGAGGGAGGGAGGAGGAGAGGGAAGGGAGGGACGGGACGGACGGACGGAGGGAGAGAGTCGAGGAAGGGAAGAGGAGGGACGGAGGAAGAGAGTGAGGGAAGGAAGGGAGGGACGGAGGAGAGAGGGATGAAGGAAGGGAAGGAGGGAGGGAGGAAGGAAGGGAGGGAGGGAGGGGGAGGAGATGAAGGAGGGAGGATGAAGGGAAGGAAGGAAGGAAGAGGGGCGAAGGAAGGAGGAGGGAGGAAGGAAGGAAGGAAGGAAGGAAGGGAAGAAGGAAGGAAGGAAGGAGAGCAGGAAAGAAAGGAAGAAAGGAAGGGAAAAGGGAAGGAAGGGAGGGAGGGAGTGAGGAAGGGAGGGAGGGAGTGAGGAAGGGTGGGAGGAGTGAGGAAGGTGGGAGGAGGAAGGAAGGAAGGAAGGAAGGAAGGAAGGAAGAGGAAGGAAGGAAGGGAGGTAGGGAGGGAGGAAGGATGGAAGAAGGAAGAAGGAAGGGAGAGGGAGGAAGGGAGGAGGGAGGAAGGAAGGAAAGAAGAGGAAGGAAGGGAGGGAGGGATGGGAGGGAAGGAAGGGAAGAGGAAGGAAGGGTGGGAGGGATTGGGGAAGAAAGGAAGGAATAAAGGCAGTAAAGAAAGAACGAAGGAAGGAAGTAAGGAAGGATTAGGCATTGATCCCACGTGGTCTGGCCTTCGCCCTCCCCCCAGGTGTGTGTGATCGGGGAGGGTTGGGGGTGGGGGTGCGTGTGTGTGGGGGGGGGGTGTGTGTGTATGTGTGTGGGTGGGGGGGGGTGTATGTGTGTGTGTGTGTGTGTATGTGTGTATTTGTGTGTGTGTGTGTGTCTCTGTGTGCATGTGTGTATGTGTGTGTGTGCGTGTGTGCATGTACGTGGGAGAAGGAGCGTGTGAGTGTATCTATTGTACCGAGAAGCTTTGAGCGAAACGGAAAGGGAGCGATAGGGAGGACAAGGATGGCGGGGGGGGGGGGGTGGCGTTCAGGCCATCACGGCTCGTGTCATCAAACATACTGTCTATTCAAATACGAAACATTATGCTCTCTCTCTCTCTTCTCTCTCTCTCTCTCTCTCTCTCTCTCTCTCTCTCTCTCTCTCTCTCTCTCTCTCTCTCTCTCTCTCTCTCTCTCTCTCTCTCTCTCTCTCTTCTTTCTTGCTTTCTTTCTTTGCTTTCTTACTTTCTTTACTTTTCCCTCTTCCTTCCTCCTTCCTTTCCTCCCTACTTTCTCCTCTCTTCTCGCTCCTCTCCTCTCTCCATTTTCTCCCCTCCCTCCCCTTCTTCCTTTCCTTTTCTCATCTTCTCTACACCATCTCCCCCTCATCTGCTTCTCTTCCGTCTCCTCCACCTTCTTCTTCTTTTCTTCCTCCTCTTTCTCCTTTATTATTATTATTATTATTATTTTTTTAGATTCTCACACCCCTTCTCTCCCAGCCCGTCCTCTGTCTCGCAACACAAATCACATACACAGCGGCCCTCCACGCGCCTCGAGGAGCGATTCGGCGAGCTCGTGCTGGAATGCCTCCCCCTCCCCCCCCTCACAAAGCCCCCTCCCCCCCATCCACCCATTCCCTCATATCTCCTCTACCCTCTTCTCTCTTTATTTTTTGTTTTTTTTCTATCTCGTATCCTGCCCCTCCATACTCACTTCCATTCCCTTTATTTCACATCCTTTTATGTCCCTTTCCCTTCTCTTTTCGTTCTTTGCCTTTTTTTGCCGGCATTTGCTTTCCCTTCTTTTCCTTTTCCTTCCCTTCCCTTCCTATTTTCTCCCTCCCCTGCCCTGTCCTTCCCTTCCCTTTCCCTTCCCCTCCCTTCCCCTCCCTTCCTCTCCCCTCCGCTCCTTTTGTAAGTCGTACCAGCGATGCCAGATACACATTTACTGTCGCGGGTGGCGTTCTGTTGTTCCTTAATGAACGATGAAGTTATTTCTCTCTCCATCTTCCCTTCCTCCGTCCTCCCCCGTTCTCCTCCCTATCCATCGCCTTTTTGCAGTCGAGGATGAAATATCTCTCGCCTCCCCGTGTCAAGTGCGAGCGATGGAGGCATTCGATATCGACCAACGTTTTGCGAAAGAATTGGTACTAGGAATCATGGAATTAGCAGTGGAGTCAACACGGGGGTAAAGAAGAGGGTGAAAGGGGTGAGAGAGAGAGAAAAGGGAGAAAAAGAAAGAAAGCCAAAGAGATGATCGATGAAAGGAGGCCAAAAGCGGCGGCGGTTTATAAAAGTTTGGTCGGCGGTGCTGGTCGGCGGGGGTCGCGGCGGAGGGAACCGCTGGAAACTCACTGGTCGACATGGCGAGCGAGCGAGCGAGGGTGTCCCGGTCGGCGAGTGCGAGCATTGCCTCAGTCGCTGCTCGAGGGAGGTCGTGTCTACACCCGCTCTCTCCCCTCTCCGGCCTCACGCGCTGAACACACGTCGCCGCTCCAAACTCCTCCTCCATCACTTCCCTCCTCCCTCTTCCCTCTTCCTCCTCCCCTTCTTCCTCCGCAAATTGGTTCGTCTGGTGTGTATACCCTGCTTCGGCAGCCCTCTGTCCTGTGAAAGCCTTCACTCCGAATTGTAACTTGTCATTTCCCCCACAACTGCGGTCGGGTATATCCCTTTAAAGACATTTCACTTTCTTTTTTGTGTTTGTTTACATTTTATAATTATTTCCAAGAGTCTCTCACTCCCCCGTCCCCCATCCGCTGGCCCCGAAGCCTTCGAGAGAAGAGAGAGAAAAATTTCCCTGAGGGTCGTCATCCTCATTCCCAGCTTCGTGTGGCAGGACCTCTGACTCCTCCTCAGTGTCACCCCTCGGGCCTCTCTCATGGTGTTGCGATTCCTCGGCAGAGAGAGGACGATAGATAAAGAGAGAGAGAGAGAGAGAAAGAGAGAGTGAGAGAGAGAAAGAGAGGAGAGAGAGAGATAGAGAGATACAGAGAGTAAGAAAGGAAGATACAAAAGACAAAAATAATAAGGAAAAGAAAACCTCAATGCCAAACCGTTCTTAAAGAAATGTCCTCATCGGAGGCTAGTCATGTCACTGTTCTCTTTCTTCCCCCTAATTTCTCACGGTCGCACAAAAATTTGCAATATCCGATAACATCCTAGTGCTCGAAGGCAGCCAGCCACGTGTCTGATTCGTGTTTGTTACA
>NC_091569.1:8924927-8929927 GCF_042767895.1 Penaeus vannamei | reverse complement strand
AATAGGGCGCTGGTGGGCGGGGTGGGGGGTGGGTTGAGGATGGGGTGGTGACTCAGAATTTGACAGCATCATATCCTTCCATGCCACGGGCCTAGAGAGCAGTATTGGAACGCACGCGCTGGGAGAGCCTCCTCGTTCCCAGGCATGTGCGTTCCTCCGACGTCACGAGGGCCCCTCATGATGATATTGATTGCGATGATAATGATTTTATTGGGAATGCATGTAGATATAACTGTCATTCTTGGTCTTTATTTATAATGGATTTTTGGTTTATTGTTGTCGGATTTGAATGAATTGCGAAATGTTGACTGTTAATTGACTTATGAAATGAAGTTGATTATTGAACCTGGTTACGTTAAAAGGACTTGTTTGTCTTTGTGATTTATGGCCTCGAGTGAGCTATGGTCGGAGTTGATCACGTGATTTGTAGTTACGTCAGTTTTATCTCCTTTTCTTTATTGTTATGATTAATCTTGAGAGGGTCTGGAGTGAAGGCGGTTGTGCGTGCATACACACTTGCACACATATTCACACGCACACGCACATGCGCACGGGCGCGCGCGCACACACACACACACACACACACACACACACACACACACACACACACACACACACACACACACACACACACACACACACACACACACACACACACACACACACACACACACACACACACACACACACACACACACACACAAACGAACGTACACAATTCGCAGTGAATATACAGGCTAGATAAAGAAGCACGTCAATATCCCTAGTACAGGAGTGGGGTGGGGGGAAGGGGGAATAAAAGGAGGAGGAGAGGGAGAGGGTAAGGGGTGAGATGGAGAGAGTAAGGAGTGAGAGGGAGATGGGAAGGGAAGAGAGGGAGAAGGGAAGAGAAGGAGAGGGGAAGGAAAGAGAGGGAGAAGGGAAGGAAAGAGAAGGAGAGGGGAAAGGGAGAGAGGGAGAAGGGAAGAGAGGGAAAGGGAGAGGGAGAGGGGAAATTGGGTGGTGAGGCCTAACTTTTATATCGCGGGCCACACATGCCCTTCGCAATACACCCGCCGGCCGGAGTCAAACACGCATTTATATACAACAAAGCGAAGGACGCCGCACGCATTTTAAGGGCGCTCTGGCGTTTCAATCAGCGGGCGTGTGTCCCTCCTCTCTTTCCTCTTCTTGTTGTCTCGCGCTCGGCCTCTTTCGGGCTTTTATCTTCGTGTGTTCTTTGTCTCTTTTTCTGCCTCGTCTGTGTGTTCTGTTTCTCTCTGTGTCTCTGTCTCCCCTTTCCCCCCTTTCTTTCTCTGTTTCTCTCTCACTCTCTCTCTTTATCTATCTATCTGTCTATCTCTATCTCTTTCATTCTCTCACCCACCCCCCTCTCTCTCTCTCTTTATCTATCTATCTATCTCTATCTCTTTCATTCTCTCACCCACCCCTCTCTCTCTCATTCTCTTTCGCTCACTGCTTAGTATTTTTTTCTCGAAAACCATAAATTTATCTAGTTTTGAATAACTCATTTTGATTTATATTTATGAACGGACTTGTAACATTAACTGTGCAGTTGTACGTACATATATAGTCATTCCGACACTTGTTGATAAGGCTGTGTTATTTGCACTGTTTCGGTCACCCAGACATCTGTCTATTCGTTCCTGGAGTAAATAGGAGACCGCTGTCAGATCAATAATGGTACAGCTGGTGAACGAACACTAAAATGACATGTGCGTATGGCTCGGTACGCCCACCGTGCTTGTGTAATCGGCCAAACGCATGCAAGTTCTGACAGACATTTGTGGAAACGCTCTCTCTGTCTGTCTCTCTCTCTTTCTCTTCTCTTCTCTTCTCTTCTCCTCTCTTCTCTTCTCTTCTCTTCTCTCCTCTCTCTCTCCCTCCCCTCTATGTCTTTCTCTCTCTCTCTCCCACCCCTCTCTTCAGTATATCTAATATATGTCTAATTTGTACAGCCTGATGCTCTCCCGTCGGTCGCTTACACATACAACCGTCCCCTAGATTAGCGATTGAACAAATATCTGGGCAGGTCAAGGAATGTATGCCATGCGGTATTCCGTTTAACCTGTCATTTGCCTACGTGGTCAGCCTCCGATCGGCGTTGTCAGACAAGTAGCCGTTCTGTCAGCTATACAGTTTTCCTGTCAGCCACAGAATCGTAATTTCAGACAACCAGTTTTCATGTTTCCATGTCTATGTCCTGTCAGCCACTCAGTTAACTTGTTGGCTATCCAGTCGTCGTGTCAGCGATGTTCTGCTAATCATACAGTTGTCTTGTCAGCCATTTTATTGTCTATTTGTTTCATAATTGTCCTGACAGCCATGCAGTTGTCCTGTTATACAGCAGTCCTTTCAGCTACGCAGTTGTCCTTCAGCCATCCAGTTGTCACGTGAGCCAAGCAGTTGTCCTGTCATCCTCCCGCAGCGGCCAGTCGCCCAGACCGGCGCAGGTGTGTAACGCTGACCTACATTGCTGCATCGGGTTATGTGGCGGCCGTATGGCGGTCATTACGGCCCGAGGCCACAAATATTTGCAAATCCTCGTTTTTGCGGCATTAGCGGGAGTTCATGCAAGGAATTTTCTTTATTTCCCGCGGTCGAGGGGGAGAGGGCATGGGGAAGGATGGAAGGGCGGGAGGTGGGGCGGGGGGCGGCCTAGGGAATGATGGGAGGAAAGGGAGTCGTAGGGGGGGAGGTCAAAGGTCATCCAGCGGGGATTCTGCCACTGATATGTCGTCCGGGTTTTAAAAAGCGTGCCCTTCGGTTCACGCAGGAATTTTTAATGGCAGTTCACATTTCGCCGTGTGTGTGAGGAGGAAGGCAAAGCGGGGAGGGAGGAGGAGGAGGGAGGGAAGGCGATCGGGAGGGGGCGGAGAAGGAGGGAAGGCGATCGGGAGGGAGGAGGAGGAGGGAGGGAAGGCGATCGGGAGGGAGGAGGAGGAGGAAGGGAAGGCGATCGGGAGGGAGGAGGAGGGAGGGAGAGAAGGCGATTGGGAGGGGGGCGGAGAGGGAGGAAGGGATGGGGCAGGGGATAGGGTGTATATATACACGTTTTCAATTTGGACTTCGTTTGTATTCCGGTCTAAGCGGCGTTAACTCTCATTTTTCGTCTTTTTCGTTTCTCTTGCAGAGGAAGGGGAGGGAGGGAGGGAGGGAGGGAGGAGGGAGGGAGGGAGGGAGGGAGGAAGGGACGGAGGGAGGGAGGGAGGGAGGGAGGGAGGGAGGAAGGGACGGAGGGACGGAGGGAGGAAGGGACGGAGGAAGGAGAGGCCGGAAAGGAGGGAAGGAAGGAGAGAGAAAGACAGGGAGAGAGTGAGGAAGGGAGAGGGAGGGAGGCAGATGAAAGGGAACGAAAGAGAGAGAGGGGGAGGAGGAAGGAGGGAAAGGAGGAAGGAGGGAAAGGAGGAAGATAGGAGGGGCATGATAAAGTGCAGGGAGAGGAGGAGTAATGGAGGGAGGAATGGAGTGATCAAAGCGGGGAAACGAGCTGCGGGGAGATTAAAAAGAGGAAGCAGAGGCGAACGAAAGAGAAAGGCGGGCATGGCTGAAAGGAGAGAGAGAGATAGAGCACAGAAGGATAGAGCAGATTGGTAATTGATTCCCCGGCTCCTCAAAACGAACAATTTATCCGTTTTTTCTCTCTTTTTGTTCACTCTGACGACATTTTTCCTCTCTGTGTGCACGTGTTTTGTGTGTGTGAGAGAGGGAGAGGGAGAGGGAGAGGGAGAGGGAGAGGGAGAGGGAGAGGGAGAAGGAGAAGGAGAAGGAGAAGGAGAAGGAGAAGGAGAAGGAGAAGGAGAAGGAGAGGGAGAGGAGAGGGAGAGAGAGGGAGAGAGAGGAGAGAGAGAGGGAGAGAGAGGGAGAGATAGAGCACAGAAGGATAGAGCAGATTGGTAATTGATTCCCCGGCCCCTCAAAACGTAGAATTTATCCGTTTTTTTCTCTCTTTTTGTTCACTCTGACGACATTTTTCCTCTCTGTGTGCACGTGTTTTGTGTGTGTGAGGGAGAGGGAGAGGGAGAGGGAGAGGGAGAGGGAGAGGGAGAGGAGAGAGGGAGAGGAGAAGGAAGAAGGAGAAGGAGAAGGAGAGGAGAAGGAGAAGGAGAAGGAGAAGGAGAAGGGAGAGAGAAGGAGAGGGAGAGGGAAAGAGAGAGAGGAGAGAGAGGGAGAGAGAGAGAGAGAGAGAGAGGGAGAGAGAGAGGGAGAGAGAGAGAGAGAGAGAGAGAGAGAGAGAGAGAGAGAGAGAGAGAGAGAGAGAGAGAGAGAGAGAGAGAGAGGGACAAAGAGAGAGAGAGAATAATAAAAAAGGGGTAAAGAAACCCCTTAGTGACCGAGAAACAGACACGACCCGGGCCTTTATGAGACGCGACCCCGAACGGTGGGGTACGACCTCCTCTTCCTCTCGTACGACTCTTAATTGCAGTCGGATCGTCCTCCTTGTGATTCGCGGATCTGTGACATCTGCATCTTGTCTTTGATTCTGCTGAGTATTGTATTTATTATTTTTTTTAGAAATTCTCTTTTTAGCGTCTTTGTCATTCTTTTTCTAGCTTGTTTATCATTCTTTTGCTAACGTGTTTATCATTCTGTTTTAACGTGCTTTTTATTCTTTTTCTAACGTTTATCCATTATGTCGGGAGAAAATAGGAATGGGGAGTTAGGGTTGGGGGGTAGAGGGGAGTTGGGGATAGAAAGGGATGGATTAGGATTCTGAAGGAATAGTTGAAAGGGAGATGGCTGAATGGCGTCTGGTCAGGTGACTTGTTGTTGTTGCTTTTTTCTCGATTTTGTTTTATCTCTATAAAAGAAGTGGACTCCGGTGGCTGGGAGGGAGGGAGGGAGGGAGGGAGGGAGGGAGGGAGGGAGGGAGGGAGGGAGAGAGGGAGGGAGGGAACTAGGGTGGGATTGGGGGATAGAGACAGGGACAAAGACAAAGCCAGACAAACATGGAGGCAGCAGACATGTAGATAGGGAGTCGGTAACATTTGTTTTCTCTA
>NC_091569.1:8904927-8912427 GCF_042767895.1 Penaeus vannamei | reverse complement strand
TTCGTGCATTTTAAGGATTTTTTTTCTCTCTCTCCTTGCTCATTTTATGATGTGTGTTTTGCATTTAGAGTCCGATTTATTTTCGTGTTATTTGCGTGGTTGTGATTATAAGGATAACATGATAATGATGATAAAATTAATTAAAAGATATCCATCCATCTATCTGTCTATCTATTTTTCTAGCTGTCTATCTGTCTATCTATTTTTCTGACTATCTATCTATCTATCGCCCATCCTTCCATTAATAAAAAAAGGACCCACTTACCCATCTATCCATTCTTGCATCCATCCAATAAATTCCCCATCCATGCAATCTCGCCTCGTTCTCCTGCTCTACTTCCCTCCTCATCCCTTCCCTTCTTCTGTCCCCATCCCTCCCCCTCGCTCTCTCCAACCCCTTCCCTCCCCCTTGCTCTCCCCACCCCCATCCCTCCCTGGTCTCCCCACCCTTCCCCCTCCCCTCGCTCTCCCCCCATCCCTCCCCCTGGTCTCCCCACCCTCCCCTCCTCCTCGCTCTCCCCACCCCCATCCCTCCCCTCTGCTCTCCCACCTCCCCTTCCCCCTCTCTCTCCACCATCCTCCCCCTCTCTCTCTCCACCCTCCCCTCCCCCTCGCTCTCCCCAACCTTCCCTCTTCCCCCTCCCCTCGCTTCTCCCCACTCCACCATCCCTCCCCCTGGTCTCCCCACCCCCATCCCTCCCCCTCCCCCTCGCTCTCCCCACCCCCGTCCCTCCCCCTGGTCTCCCCATCCCCCGAGGCCGATGCAGCGCGCCCTCATGTACATCAAAGGGTCTTTATTCCTGCGGACTCGCGTGGGCTCCGACCTCTAAATGATGGCAGCAATATAGACGGTGGCACAGCAGAGCGCGTTTTGTTGGAGGATGTGGTGCGGGTGAGGTGAAAAGGGGGGGTAGGGTTGGTGAGGAGGGGAGAGTAGGGATGGGGAGAGGAAGAAGGGGTGAGGATGGGAGGGAAGAGTGGAGTGTGTTTTGTTGGAGGATGTGGCGCTGATTATGTGAAATGGTAGGAGAGGTGACGAGGGGGGTTAGAGCGGGTGGGGAGATGGGGAGAGTAGGGGGGGAGAAGTATGAAGGATGGGCGTGAAAAGATGGGAGGACAGTGGGGAGAAGAGGAGATTTTGAAGGGGCGAACATGAGAGAAGAATAGAAAACGAGCGAGAGGAGGAGAAAAAGAGAGAGAGAAGGAGAAAACCTGAAGAGAAGAATAAAGACATAGGAAGAGATAGGAACAGTGTAAGACAGGGAAATGGGGACATGCAGACGGAGGGAGAAAAGGAGTGTAAGGGAAGGAGGAGATAACGAAAACGATGAAGAGAAAGAAAATGAAAAGAGAAGCCACGAAAACAAAACCAAGGCGGAAAGTTGGGAAATGGGTGGTGGCAAACGGAAGATCATATTGCCAAGAGAAGGCGAAAGAATTACAGAAGAAAAAAAATAGGAAGAAACACGCGAACAGAGTGATAAATACGGGGTTTCTGGAGCAAGAACTGTGTTTTGGCGGCGCGCAAGCAGACGACCGCGCGTAGGCAAGGAACCCAAGCAGGTAGACGAGCAAGCAAGAAAAAAAACAGAGAGGAACAGAAATACAAGCAAAACGAAGCGTCCGGGGTTGTATACATATAAACAAGCAAGCAGACAGCCTCGTTGTACAAAACAGAGAGGAACAGAAATGCAAGCAAAACGAAACGACGTCCGGGGATGCATACAAACAAACAAGCAAGCAGACGACCGCGCGTAGGCAAGGAACCCAAGCAGGTAGACGAGCAAGCAAAAAAAACAGAGAGGAACAGAAATACAAGCAAAACGAAGCGTCCGTATACATATAAACAAGCAAGCAGACAGCCTCGTACAAAACAGAGAGGAACAGAAATGCAAGCAAAACGAAACGACGTCCGGGGATGTATACAAACAAACAAACAAGCAGACAGTCTCGTTGTACATACACGCCGTTCAGCAAGCAAGCAGTGGATCGTAGAGCGGTATAGACGAACAAAGAATACACGTGCCTCCTCCCCCTCCCTCCCTTCTCCCCCTCCCCACTACGCCCACCAACCCCCCTCCGAGAGAATGCACCGTGCTTGCTGATAAATAGGTAATGGATTTAAGGGGCGTGCGAGGCGGGAGGGGAGGAGGGGGGAGGGCGGAGGGCGTGGTGATGATGTAAGGTGTGGTGGCGGAAGAGGAACGCACCTGCCAATACGTGAGGGACCTCCTGATGACCCGGGCGTGTTGAGGACCTCGCCCCGTCAGCAGGAATTGGGGGCTGGGGGAGGGGGAGGGTAATGGGGTGGGGTAGGTGGGAGGGGGAGGGTTATGGGATAGGGGATGGGGGGAGGGGGAGGTAGTGGGATAGGGAATGGGATGGTGGGGGTGGAGGGTAATAGGATAGGGGGAGGGGGAGTGGTGAGGGTGGGGCGATGGTTGGGTAGGAGGGAGGGGGTGGATAGCTAGCTTGCTGTTGCCTTTTTGCTTTGTCTGGCGTGGGCGCTCGCTTTCAGTTGCTTGGACTTGGTTGTTGAATGGGTGGAGAGAGAGAGGGTGGGTAGCAGAAAGAGAGCGAGAGCTCGAACTAAATCGAGAGCAAAAGTTAGAGCGAGAGCAAGAGGAAGGGGAAAGAGAGGAGTGGAGAGAAGAGACAGAGATAACACATTTAAAGGAGTATGTCACGATACACAGAACATAAAACGCAAAATGATTACAAAAGTCCCCCTTTCGCAGCCGAAAATGCCATAAAAATGCAATAATTGACATTGTTTGTAGGCTCAGTTTCAAAATTGTCACGGAGTCTGTGGAACTCGCTTCACCATTGCTAATCCGAAAATTTGACAGCTTTTTCTCTCTACTTCTCGTGTCTAGTGACCTGTCTATGTCTGTCTGAGCCTGTCTGTGTCTGTCTGTTCATGGATTGCTGCTGAGTGCTTAGTCTGTGTCTGAATGTGTCTGGTTGTTTCGTCTGCTGATGATTTATTTAATGTTTATTTATTTGTGTCTATTGATTCACAAAGAATCCGGGGCAAGACCCTGCCAATCCAATCTATCACGATCGAAAGCGAAACGCATTCGAGTGGCCTGCAAAGGAAGATGTCTTTGGGCATTATTGCAACCCGGCCATCACCCTCAGTGCAATGTCAAGTAGATCCTTGCTACCTAGGAAATATTGCACATATTGAAGGCCGTTACAAGGGCCAGGGTTTAGGGAGATGTGGTTGGAGGAAGGGGAAGGGGAGGAGGCAGAGGAAGGGGAAAGAGAGGAGGAAGAAGTGGAGAAGGAAGGGTTTAGGGATGTGTGGAGGGAGAAAGGAGAAGGGGAAAGGGAGGAGGATGGGGAGAAGGAAGGGTTTAGGGAGTATGTGGAGGCAGAAAAGGAAGGGGAAGGAGGAAGAAGGGAGAAGGAAGGGTTTAGGGAGATGTGGATGGAGGAAGGGGAAGGGGAAAGGGAGGAGGAATGGGAGAAGGGAAGAGGAAGGGGAGAAGGAAAGAGGAAGGGAAGGGGGGGGAGGGGAAGGGGCAAGGGATTCAGAATTGCTAGACACGAACAACTCAGTTTTAATGGGCAGAGGTGTGTGGATACAGATACCAGAATAGATATGATAACATGTGTGGATGTTGATAAGTGAACGATAAAAGGCAGTATAAAGGATAATAAACGTAAATACTTAAATAAATAAATATGCAAGGAGGAATGCGCATTCGAGTGTAAATTCTAGGCTATATGTGGGTGAGAATTTATTTAAAAGCATTAGTGTAAATATGAATGGAAATGTAGATTCGGGTGTTGGAGAAATATGAAGCTATTTATGCGAATATAAACATGAATGATGATTATGACTTTAACAAATAGTAGTCTAGACAGATATGTATATATATATATATATATATATATATATATATATATATATATATATATATATATATATATATAGATATATATATATATATATATGTGTGTGTGTGTGTGTGTGTGTGTGTGTGTGTGTGTGTGTGTGTGTGTGTGTGTGTGTGTGTGTGTGTGTGTGTGTGTGTGTGTGTGTGTGTGTGTGTGTGTGTGTGTGTGTGTGTGCATGCGCGCGCTCGCGTTTGTGTGATTGTGCGTGTGTTGTGTACATGGATATGCGTAGGTGGAAGTGCATGCATACATGTACATACTTTTGTGTTTGTATAAAGTTGATAAAATGAGTGGAAGGAGGAGGGTCTTCTTGTATTTGTTTGTTTTTGACATGTGACACATTTCAGTTTGTGTTATTGGTAAGAATTCCAGTCGCCATGGTTAAGAATCGGTGTCGTATCGCGGGACATTCGTTTGTCTGATTACCGGATTTATTTTCTGGTCAGAACACCAGCAACGGCAGCATGGATAATAATAGTAATGTGTGCAGTAGTTGTAATATTAGGAATGATAGTGATAGGAATGATATCGTTGTAATTGAGTGTGGCAATGACGTGATTATTATTTCTAATTATGGTATAAACGTATTAATTTAAGTAGTACAGAAGTGATTGGAGTTTTAGTAGTAACGTTCTATTGTATATTGGTGTACTAATTACAGTACTATTGGTTGCTGTAATAGTATTGTTTTTTATTAATGAGCAGACGCAGTAATAGTACCAGTGTTAGTTGATGGCTGATGATAGTGTTGATATTAGTAGAAATAGTATGAAGAATTATTAGCAGTAATCGTAATTAGAATATTCTCATTATTAATGTTATGAATGGAAATACGAGTAGCAGCAGTAGTAGTAGTTGCAAAAGTAGTATTGGTGTAATAATTCCAGCTGTTGTATAATGGTAGTCAATAAACAAAAGGAATGTGACAGTGAATAAAGAAAGGAAGTAAGGAAGGCAGGAAGGAAAGCGTCGATGATAGAAAGTGGAACAGAGGGGGAACGCGGAGACACGGAGAAGCCCCGGGATGCGAATGTGAGGGGGAAAAAATTGGCCGGCAAAGCAGGTTCTCCCACGGGTGGGGGTGGAGGGGGGGGGAAGTAGGGGACGGAGGTTTGACTCAGGCAAGATTTCGGTTGAGGAGAGAAAGGAAACTACGGAAGAGATACTGAAGAAGAGGGAGAGGAGAGACAGGAGGAGATAGAGCAGGATAGGAAGTCCGAGTGAAGATTGAAGGGAAGAGTAGATGATAAAAAGGAAGAGGATGAAAAATCAATAACAGAAAAATGAGAGGTTATTGAAAAGAATATAAGACCTATGATTGATGAAGAAAATGTGTATAGAGACGAACAAGGTGACAATAGAAGAGAGGAAGATTGAGAAAGGGATAAAGATGATAGGATGGGAAGCGGGAGAGAGAAAAGTCGGCGAAGGGTGACAGGGGAGAGAAAATAAGTGAATGAAAGGGTAAGACAGAGGGTGAGAGAACCACTACAGGGACGTAACGATGAGAAAGGAAATGTACAAAGCGTGTTTGCGTTTGATAGAGAGAGAGAGAGAGAGAGAGAGAGAGAGAGAGAGAGAGAGAGAGAGAGAGAGAGAGAGAGAGAGAGAGAGAGAGAGAGAGAGAGAGAGAGAGAGGAAGAGAGAGGCTTTTATTACCATCGATGCACAGCCATGACACAGACAGACAGATAGACAGAAACAGACAGACAGAGATAGAGAGAGAAAGATAGTCATGATCAAGAAAGGATTAATAAAGAAGGCAAGATGCTCCAGAGGCCTAAATGAGCGAGAGAAAGAGGGAATACATAAGCGATCGATCAAGGAGTAAATGTTGACTCTTGTCCCGGCCCGCCCCCCTCCCCCCCCCTTCGTAAAGGCATCGGGGGACGAAACATGACATTACTTGGCCCGTTAGCTCCTTGTCCTCATCCCCGCCCTCGCCGCCGCCCGCGCCCGCTGCCTCTGCTTTCCGTCGGTTCTCTGCGGGCGTGGGTCTCGGGCGGCGACGGCTCGGTGTCCCTTCTCTTCGTGTCTGCTCTCGGCGGGAACGGTCGTCGCCTCTTTCCCTCCCGGGTGCTCGGTTTCCCTTCCGTCTCCTCCTCCTTCTTACAGTACTCTCATTTCTCTCTCTCTTTTCCTTCCTTCTCCCTCGTCTACTCCCTCTCCTTCCTCCTATCTTTTCTCTGTTTCCCTCTTCATCTTCATCTCTTTGTCCCTCTGCTTCCTCCTCTTCCTCTTCCCCTCTCGCTCTCTCTGCCTCTCCTTCACCCTCTCGCACTCCGCCCTCTCCCTCTTCCTCTCCCTGTCCCTATCCCTCCAGCTTTTCCTTTGCCATTCCGCTTCCTCCTGCCCTCCCTTGACCTCCTTTGTTCTCCACGCCACCGCCATAACTGGGTGGCTCTCCCCACCACAGTGCCACGTTGTTCGGCGTGGCACTTCGCCGCTTGCAAAATCCTGTTGATGCCACTAGCAGCTGCAGTAATATCGCCTCTACCTTTTGTCCCAGATATTGGCATCCTGCACCTGTCTCCTCTCTCGCGCGCGGCTCTGCATTTGCCCCCCTCCCCCTTCTCCCCCTATCCCCCTTCTCCCCCTCCCTCCCCCGCTCGACACCTGCACCTGCACCTGTCTGAGCCCAGGGCGGTATCGAGCTGCATTGGTGATTGATGCCGTCTGCTTTTGTTGGTCCTGTCGTCTGGGCTCGTTGTTATTGCTGTGTCTTTGTGAGGTCGAGGGTGGGGTGGGGGGGGTGCCTGATGTCTGGGTTGTTGTTGTTTTTGTGTGTTGTAGTTATTGCTGTGGTATTGATTGTGGGATTCGTAATGTCATTTTTGTATTAGTACAATCGTGGAAGTATGCTTTTTTATATGTTTATCGAGTCGGTTATTGTTATGTTTTCCAACAGTGTTGAGACGCTCGTCAAGATCTCCCTCTCTCGCCTCTCACCTCTCTCATTCTTTTCCTTACTCTTAACTGTCCTCTTTATGCCTCCCGCGTTATCGACTTTTCTCCTTATCGCTTTTTATTTCCTATTGCAGGTTACTTAATTCTCCTGCTATCGCTTTATTTATCGCTGAAAGTCCGATACCAACCTCCGATACCTGAACCAAGTTGACAGCGGCTCCGTAATCTTGGCAGTGAATCTGGGGCTGAGAAGGAGAGTCCAAGAACCTGGGGGGGGGGGGGTGAGAGGGGAAGGAGGGGAAGGAGGGGAGGAGGAGGAAGAGGACGGGGAGGGAGGGGAAGGGATCTGGGGCTGAGAAGGAGAGTCCAAGAACCGGGGGGGGGTGAGGGAAGGAGGGGAAGGAGGAGGATGATAGGTGGAGGAAGAGGACGGGGAGGGAGGGGAAGGGATCTGGGGCTGAGAAGGAGAGTCCAAGAACGGGGGGTGAGAGGGGAAGGAGGGGAAGGAGGGGAGGAGGAGGAAGAGGACGGGGAGGGAGGGGAAGGGATCTGGGGCTGAGAAGGAGAGTCCAAGAACGGGGGGAGGAGGGGAAGGAGGGGAGGAGGAGGATGATAGGTGGAGGAAGAGGACGGGGAGGGAGGGAAAGGGAAGGGGGTGGGAGGGACGTAAGGAGGGGAGGGGGAGGA